>NW_013666605.1:306976-313478 GCF_000517525.1 Limulus polyphemus | reverse complement strand
AACTTCGAAGAGCGATCTGCTCCAAGTTTTGAAGCAAGAGTGGGCAAAAAATCCCACAATCTAAAATTGACGAGATGATTCTCACAATGCCCCAAAGGATCAACGAACTCCACGAAGTGAAAGAAAGATCTACTAAATATTAATTCATTTATAAATATATCAATTCATATGAATATAAGTGAAAAATTTCATTTTTTCTGAAAAGGTGGTGTCTATTTACTTTTGACCACGCTGTGTATTCGTTGGAACCTTCTGATTAACAGTATAAAGGAAAAAAATAGGCTTTCTTACAATGTTGGTATAGCATAAAAGATATTTTTATTGTATGCCAGTTATCATAAGCATAGTGAAACTGTTTGATTGGTTTTTTTTAATCAAAACAATGATAAAATTTACAGTTTTATAAAATAGTTTATAGGAAAGTTTTAAAATAATGTAGAAGACATAAAAATCAGTAATTGAAATCTACAACAAAGGTAAGCATTTTTATTAGTTTCTTAAAAACATATCACAGTGAAATATTTTCAAACTTTCAAAGCTGAAAATTCCTGTTAATACAAATATCATATATAAAAATAAGATATTTTATTTGCAGAAGCTACATAATTTTTAGAAAGAAATTCTGAAGTTTCAAGCTATTTCATTCCAGTAGTTTGTTGTCACAACAAACTAAAACAAACCACGGAACAAGTGCATCAAATTGACAAACTCTGGTCTTGTAAAATTAATGTATTATATACAATACATTATCAGTTTCGTCCCAAGTCATCTATTCAGCACAATACTGTTTTTGATGTTGTAGCATGATTAGACATGTACTAAAGATTTATATGTTGAAATATATCGTTGAAATGTGTTGTTGTTGTTTTTTGCAGAGGAACTGAACGATCGGACATAACAAAACACAGGGCAATACATGAAGAACCCAAATTCACCTGCAATGTATGTGGTCGAACATTTAGACACTACAAGAACAAAGAAATTCATATGAAAAGGTAAAATTATTTCAGTTTCATCTTCATTTGGTGAACTAATAACAAGTTTTAAAGGTTTAAGATGAAATTAGTTAAAAATCATGTAAAGTTTTTGAAGTATGATAGATTTAAGATTATGGTATTGGAGAGTGTTGCAGGTTTTTCTGATGAAGTGAAAATGGAAAAACAGATATATTTCAAACAAACATGCTTGCAGGATAGGCTTTCTTTACTACTGGGTCTTGAGTGCTTCAAGCCTCATCATAACCTAATTGGTTTTATTTGGGTAAAGATGAGCCATACTTTAAACTAATCCAGTGAGTTTTTAAAACCCCAAATCCATTAGTTTTCAAAATGGTAAGAATCTACACTTTAAGTCATGGACAATGTTATTGGATAATTTGTTTTTCCATTTTAATGACTGATGGATACTGCAGTTTAACAGTTTTTGTCAATAAAATAGCAAAACTTCATATAGTTGTGAATGAAAATTGTGTGAGATGGTTGAAAAAAAAATATCTGGAATCACAATGAATAAGTAAATTTTAGAAACAATGAAATGTTCTCTGTTGGTATTGTATATATACATTTACAAAAGTAGTAACTCCGTGTTCTACATAAGAAAAATTGTGAAGTATGAAGTTAAATAGAACAGTGAATCAGATATAAACAGTTTTAATATGTGTTAATTATTGATTAAAGCTAGATTTTCCTGAAATATCATTTCTTAGATATTTCTTTTTCAAAACCACTACTTAGTCCACCTTTTTTGTGTGACGCTTACAGTACAGAACATTTGTTTAGGGCAGATATATTTCTTAGAAGAGGTTTATATTTCAGTTACTGATGTTTTAATTTTCTAAAGAGCTGGTTTCTTTTACCAAATTTTGCCATCAAACTTCTAGGGTCAGTACCTCACTATTTTTTTGGTATTTTTCAGTTTCTTAATATCATAATTTCTTTACTTGCTTTAGAATAAAGGCTATGCTTTGTGGTATTCTCAGGTAAAACTGATTTACTCCAAGAGTGACAAGATAGGTCCACAGAATAATAGGAGATTCAGTCAGGAAACACATGACAGAGTAAATCTGAATTCTTTGACTGTGTTTGATAAAGAAAGAGACTGAACACAATGTAAAAATACAAGTAAACAATCTTTATTCATACGTACAAACACAATAAAAAGAAATCTGTGTATTGGTTGAAGAACAGCAACTTCACTTGATAGTTATCACTATAAAATCTCCAAAAAACTTATAAGAGATAATAGTATTGTATACATTATTCTACAATGATTGCTACCAACCTCACTGTTGGTCTGTCCCATTGAAATGTAAAGAAGGTCATAACCTCAAGGTATTACTTGACTGCCAGTGGAAAAGATAACTGTCTAACATTACATTCCATGTACATCTCTCTCTCTCCCACAGGAAGACAAAAGATGCTATCTTATGTAAATGACACAGACAAATGGGCAACTAGAGTTAAAGTAACTTAACCTTCTGGACCAATTGTTAGGTGGAAACTACACATACATCTGCATAAATGAAAAATTAGAGAATTTCTATATTACTACAAGGAGGTAGAAAACATGGTATGCTTATGTATCACATCTTTACTGTGTTATCAAACTGTGTGTTAGGGCCCATTCTGTAACATGCGGTGGGGTTTAAACTATATAATGATTTGCCAAAACTGCCATTTTGTTTTCTAGCAGTGAGTTCACTTATAAAATTTCAAATAATCCAAGCCATTGGTCTTTTTTGCCAATTATATCTGTTCTTTTAAATTTGTATAGTTTCATGTTAGAGAAGTAAGTCATTTCACAAATAACAGTCAAGATCTTTATTTGTTTTGATATCTTAAAGTTTTTGTTTCCATAAATAATGGTAGAAGTTTGATAATTCTTTTGTCTCTACTGTGAAATAGTATTCAAAGATTTTGGGTTAGAAAAACTAAGGGATGGAAAATGTTTGTGTTGCTCCTAAAAGCCATTTATCTTACTTGTATACAGTTGTCTTGGTGAAAAATATTTTCACATCATTCAGAATAGTATTTAAAAAAAAAAGAGGATTAGATGTTTTTCTGAGACAAATATATCATGATAAAGATATCTAGTGAAGTGAAGGCTGTTATTTGCTCAAGAGACAAGTATGGATTTTATCTTAATTTAAATATTAAGTTTCTTGCTTAAAGTAGATGAAGAAAATGCCATTGTAGGTAGCAATACTTTGGTTCAGCATTTGAGTGGTTTTGTGACAGTATAGTATACTTTTTACTTACTGTCATGTCAGATTGAGTTCTACACACATTTTGATGACATAAAAGCTCTTTCCTTCATTTTGCACTAGTGCATTTATTTTTAGTATCTTTTAAAATTAAACTGATAATTTTAACATCTAAATTGTAATTTTATTTTTAATCAAACAACCTAATCAAAACAAAGAGAATAGATAAATAAAACCTGATAAGAAGTTACATAATAGTGAACTATGACTTTGAAGGTTATTTTGAATACACATTACAAACACAACACACCATTACCCAAGTAGTCATATATTGCTTAAAGTTATTTTCATTAATATTTTTGATAAATACACTTGTAAAACCTAAGTATTTTTATTCGACTATGGTTAATAAGTTAAAAAATAAGATGTTTTTAGTTCACCTTGTGATAGGCATCTTATTGTAAATTGCAGTGTTTTCAGTCAAGTGATGTATTTGTATTCTGATAATCATGTAAATGTTTTTCAACCACATGCTATATGTATTATTTTACACTTGTTTTTACACTTATGTTTTGTTTACTTCACTAATTTATAGTGGATTGCAGTTAGATGCATGTTATATAGGGTGTCTACAAATGGTTGTAAACATTTTAAAATGTGCAGAAATGATAAATTATGTGATAAGATACATATTGGGCTACTTACCATCAGACTTTGTACCATTTCTACACAACCTCTTTGACCTCAGCAAAATGTCCTGCACATTAGATCAAGAGAGTGTGTTCACCATGGTAATGGGTTTTTTGTACAATACCATTTCCATCAAGTCTATTATGCTTGGACATCATCAAACAATTCTTTTAAGCAATGGTATAAGCAGAAAGAGGATGCAGAAAATGTGTATCCTAAGAGACGCATGGGACAACCCAGCATAAATAAAGACACTCACCTCAGTAACATAGTTACTAGTCTCTCAAACCTGGACATACCCAAGAACTCATTCCTCTGATATTTATAAACTATTGGCTTATTTGTATGTATTTCTTTAAACAAGACACGGTACCAATCTATATTTCACTTTGTGTTCATGAGGCTATCTGACCAAACTGTTGGATTGACCATATAGTTACAGACTATAATTCCATGTACTGTACAATAATCTTTGCTAGATTGTTATATACTGAGTTGTTTCCTGTAACAAACTATTATGTGTATGTTGGTATATACAGGGTTGTTTTTGAGTCTTATGCTGTAATATGTAAATTAACTAGATTATTGCACAATTTTGTAGATATTCTTAGGATTTTACTATAATTTTCAGAACTGATAAAATTAACCTGTTTAACTCGTGATATGGATAGATAAAAATGTACATATTACAACTTTTTACAGAGTTACATTAAAAATATATTTAAATTACTTTATTATCAATGTATAGGAATAAACTTGGCATCAAAATATAGTTAATAAAACAAAAGTTAATGTTACTTAAATTTTAATTTCTCATTTTTAAAAAGATATATGTAAATATATTCTCAGTCTTCCCTTGTCTGTGTAACATGACATTTGTTCATACTGTTTGTTCAATTTCTTATCACACATCTATCATGTCCTAAGTTTAACATAAGTATAGATAAGACTTAAGGCATAATATAACTTTATAGCTTTCAGTTTTGGTTTATGTAGGGTTTAAACCCACTTGTCATGCCCTCTGGTCACATCCTCTTTCACAAGTTGCCAGTAATTGTCTTATGTTTGCTACTACATCATTTATAACTAATAGAAAGACAACATTTTTAATGTACCGAATGATGTATATTATTTTGCCTTGTTTTCAGTAGAGTGTTTCAGTTATTTTGCTTTCATATTCAAAGTTATTATCATCAATATCCGATTGAACAGCTAAGGGAATTATTTTAAGGCTCTTATGCCTCAGTTAGAAATTATAGTTAAATTATAATAGTTATAGGACATTGTTTGCTTTGTGTGTTGGTATTTTGTGCCCTTAAGCAAAAAAAAACAAGAAGAGAAACATAAGTACTAAATTTCTTTTAAGTATATTTTTTATTTATTGTTATAAAAATAATTAAAATGTAGAAATTAGAAACTTAATAGGTAAGATAAGTATAGATAATTGAAAGAAAGAAAATTTCTCCACAAGGTATACTTGTGAGTAGCTCATGCATGCATTACTTCATTCAATACTATAACTTGTACTAAGTGTTTGCCAAGTGATTTACCATTTGTATCACAAGTTTGTTAGTTAGACATGGTTCAAACAACAATACAATTAAATAAGAAAAGATTTAACTTGCTATGAGCCCTAAACTGTTTAGGATAAATAATTGTAATTTTCTGTCACAATGTGAAGTCATTCTAGAAAGAAAAAAGGGTAATATAGGTTTATTTTACCTTTTGTGGTGGTGGTTAAAAGTTCAATCAAATCGACTGAGGCCATATAGTGTTGGGGTAGAGAAAACAAAATAAAGATTTTATGGAAAAAAACCTTTTGATATTTGTTTAGGGGGTTTTAAAGGTTATGTGAATGAAATTTCAAAAACTGTAAGATGAAAAAGTATTTCTTATCTTAACATGAAAATCACCTTTCACTTAGACTGCAGAGTATGATAGGGAGACTTACTCTATAAATTTATAAATAAATGTATAGTCTAATTAAGCCATGTTCTTCCATTGACCTTTGTTTAAGTTTTTATGTTATTGACACCATTTTACCCTGTTTTTTTACTTTTTTGGAGTTGTTATAGATTTCTAACTGGCAGATCTATTTACTGTGTTAACCAATCTTATACAACTCTTTTCGATTTGTTTTGACTGAGATTGGTTGTTGTTGGCTATTGTTAAGTTTTGTGTACACATTTGATACTGTAGTCTTTTGTTTTCGTTTCACTTCTTATGCTAATGCTCATTTGTCACAAACTGTCAGCTTAGTTTTTTGACCACTGTTATGTTTGTCTGTTTTTTATTTTGCAATATTCATGCTGACATCACTTTTGACAATTTCCTTGGAATACATTTATTATTTTAGGCATTTACATCATTGATAATCAGCTAGACATTGTAATCTTCTTTGGAAATCTGATTTTATATTGATGCTTTTAAAATATTTCTCTGAAAACTTACCAGTAATGCAAAATGTGGGATAAACCTTCTATAGAATCCTACAAATCCTGAAAATGTACAAATGTCTTTCACTGCTTTAGGCACTGGATAGTTTTTACAATCTTCTAACTTTTTTAGGATCTGCAGTTATCATGTGACTTAAGTATTGTTACATCTCTG
>NW_013666605.1:294534-305976 GCF_000517525.1 Limulus polyphemus | reverse complement strand
GTTTATTCTTTTTGAATACAACTTCGCAATACACTTAATTTCCACAGTCACGCTATAATTCACAACGAACGACTCACGTGCTCGACTCAATTGTCAGTCTCTCTCTCTCTGTCTGCAGTTCAATTACATTGTTACTGTCACATTTTGGTGGTCTTATATACAAGAATACCGCACATCTAGTAAACACTCAAGGCTTCAGGAAGGGACATGAATTTTCTAGAAGTTCGTGACGTGTTACTAGCGTCACGTGACTTCCGCTATCGTAACAGTATTCTACTTCTGTTTTCAAGTATTGACATTTACTTGGCTTAAGCTTTAAATTTGAGTACAAATCTTAACTTTTCTAAGTGTTCCTAGCAGCGAACACTATACATCATCTAAATAACAAAATCATTCCAAATCTTGTAACCGTGATAATACAACATCCATTAGTCTCTAAAATGTTGAAGGGGCATTACATAAGCCAAATGGCATTCTGTTGAATTGGTACTTGCCTAAAGGTAACACAAAAGCAGTTTTAGCTTTATCTTATTCTTCTGTTTCTACATGCCAATACCCACTATGTAAATCCATACCCAGCAAACACAAACGTAGTGATTACATAGTTAACTTAGATAACTTTTAAGTAAAAGTGTGGACTACCAAAAATGTTGTTACTGTGTAGTAATATTATGTAATGGAACTACCAATGTACAATCAATTTGGTATATTAAAATATCAACATGGTACATTCCTATTACCATTCTACTACATTCCCGGCAACTTGATACTACCTTTCATTGTTTGCTACCTCTTCTTAGTACCTATAGAGTACCTTGTTTATACCTTTCATCTCCACCCAGAATACTTTCAATATATTTATTTGCAAAAATAAGTAAGAAGTAATATCATTGATACAATATTAAAAATTACAAAAACAAATTATAAATTTTTTCATCTCTGTCAGTACATCTGAATCAGACTGTGTTGCTGTGAGAGTTGGGATGGGTGTACTGGGAGATTTCAAAGCAGCTCATGCCTGTAAATATAAAAGACAAATTCATTTTGCATTACTGGTGAGTTTTTAGTGAAATATTTTAAAAGCATCAATATAAAATCAGATTTCCAAAGATTAATCATTATAAACACCTGCTAAGTTTATGGCAGAAATGAATATTATGTTTCATGTGATATGAAGCTCAGCCAATGTCGGTACATGACTTAGCAGTAATATCATTGTATTCTCTCTTTTACTTTTGTCTTGAATGCGTTTCAAATTTGGCTATGGTATATTCGGTATATTTTAATTGCTACATTTTATTTTGTATGTTAGTTAACAGTTTTGACCAATACGAGTGCATCACTTTATTTATCAATATATTTACCAGGAACAGGTATTGACCCCGTTTGCTTGGTGCATGGTTAAGAGTTTCTGCCATTTGCAACTCAACCTCAGCATCCTGGCTCTTGGGGTGAATTTGTCTACATGCCTCTATTGAATCATTGCAATTTACAATAACATTGTCATATTTAATAAAGCTAGAATTTCACCTCTATAACACTGGAAAATTCATAAATTGAAGAAAATGGTAGGACTTGATAATATAAATGTGAGAATGAGGTCAAGTATGAGGTATTAAAGTATATCACCTAAAACAAACTTTGTATGTCATTGATATCTTATAAATAGTTTTGTTAATTGTTACCTAACTGACCCTTTCTGAATACTGTTGTTTTCAGTGTACTGACTGGGCTTATTTTCACAAAGCTATGTAAAACAGATAATTATTATTTTTTAAAATAATTACACTGGTAATTTTTACCATGTGTACTGTACCAAAATAATGATCAATTAAAACTGAAAATATCCAGATATACATACTGATAATTATTCTGTACAGTGGCAGGTCTTGGAACGTTCGGTTTTTCTTCCTGCCATTCATGTTGAAGCCAGACCACAGGCAGAAAGTCCCCAACTTTTTAAACATCCTTCGTACAAAATCCCCATCATTGTTCCTTCCTAAGACATTCAGGACGGCAACCTGAAAAATTATGTTACACCATTTTATCAGATGGATGCTTGATTACATATACAAATTGGCATACATTTAATATGCCTAAACTATTTATATGATAATAAATGAAAAAAAATAGGTATTCATTATAGGACTTACAAGTTTTTTTCTGTAGCCTGGGTTTTCTAATAGCTTGGTATAGAATTGTTTCAGGTCTTCCCATGTATCCACTGGTTATTCACCGTGACCTCCACTACTGCCACTTCTTGTGCCTGGGCTTGTGAAACCACTCTCCCTTTACCAGCAAGTTGTTGGAGAAGTTCTTTGTGCTTTTTTTGGTTGGCAGTGATTTCATCCAGCCTCATTAGGACTTTCCACTGGTAGTCTAAAGGAAGAATACAGAACAAGTAACAGTAGCTGCCCAATTAACATAATATTTTGTGTAGATATAACCAGTGTAGCCTTTAACTGGTGATCTGGTCACCCCAGGCCACCAAAAATTGAGGTGGGCTACTAAATCGGACAACTTGGTGCCACAACTTTTAATTGCATTGTATAGAAGTTTATTTTATTGAGCATGGCAATCTGAATGTTGGGGGACTAAGTATTGAAATCTTAAAAATACCAGTATAAACCAATAATCATTTTATATTGTTGTATGCTGATTTATTTTTGAAAAACTTTGAGAATTTTTTTTTGATTGGTTCAATAAGGGTTTGTTTGGTGAAAAGGTCTGTTTATGTTAACTTTATTATTTTATTCACTGTCAATGAAGCTGCTCTTTCTTCCTTCATTATCCCCCATTGGAGTGGCTACAGATTCTACCTCTGAAATATATAAAAAAACAACTTTGTAAATGTTGTTCATTGTGAAAACCAGATTCTTGAGGAAACCCAATTATTTAAGTAATAGTTGTAATAATAATAGTAAGCCTATTTGTATTCTAATTTAAGCATTTGGCCTAATACATGAACATAATGTAAGGCTTAGGTTAAACACTACTTGGTAAATTTTATTTTGCTTTTGACTACAACTCAATGTCATAAACTTCTGAATTAAACTATTTTACTGTTATATCACCAAAGTTATCAAACAACAAAAGAATAAAAAACACCTTTTTAACAAATGAACATGAAAATTGAACATTCAACACAAACACCATAACTAACTATAAAAGGCTTATTCCCACTGACAATTTGTACGAATGCTTTCTCTCTCCTTTTTTTAGCTAGTGATTATAAACCTTCTACAAACTTTATATTGATGTTAGGAAGCATATCTTGTCATTACATACCTTTGGATGATGAAGTATTTATTAGATGTATGAAGATTTGAAGTTGCTCATTCAAGAATGCTGAACAGTTGAAATCTTATTCAAACTTTGTGTAATTAAGCTATACGTGTCATTCCTGAAGTTTTGCAAAACTTTAAATGAGTACAAAGAGATCACGTGGTCGGTCAAATTGACCGAACCTGTGTTGAGAGGGTTAAGCTGTCCTACAGCTAATTTTTACTTACTGCTAGCCTTACCTACTACCATATGCATTAAGCAGTATATTTTTCCTCATTTATATTCAACACTTTTATTAGCACTGTGTGTCTCTTGGACACTTTACTAATATGAGCAGCTATATAAACACCTGCTGCTTCTATTTTGGTAGGTTCAGTTAAAACTTCTACATTTGCCCTGAAGCCATCTACCTCAGATTCAATGATGAATTGAATTCTCACAGGCATTTCAGTTGCTTTAATTAATCTTACAGGCACTCTTTCTATCAAACACTCCTGTTGAGTATGTTAAGCATAGATGTAGAGTCATCTGAGGGGTTTGATATATTATTTCCTTGTCTTAAAGTTTCATTTTCTACTTTACCTTGCCTTACTTTACTTCCACTTACTCTTTTCTTTGTACTACTGCTACTACTAATAACACTTCTGCTAGGCTTAAGAGTTTTTCTTTTATTTTTACTCACTGGATTTCTCTTTGAACACTTTGTACTCCTACCATGACAACTTTGTGGTGTATCGCTATACTTACGAGGATCAGTGCTTTTGTATTTTAACTGTTGATCTTTAGCCTTACTAATATTAGTGTTCAGCATTTGACTGTTAGCTTGTGTCAGCAAGAAGGTATCACCTGTTTGAACTTTTGCACATAAATCTGAAGGTACAAGCCCTTAATAACTTAAATTTACCTCTGGCAAGAGATATTTCAGTGTCATAAGCCCTTAAGAAATCCTGCCCTATAATACAATCTGTTTCTAAATCTATATGCTTACAGATGTCAAACAAGTGTTCTGTCTCTAAATCATCTATTTTCATCTGAACATTATACTTGCCTAACATTTTAATAGGATGTTCTGTTATGAAAGTTCAAATACTTTGAGAAACAATGTCGTATTTTTATTTACTAGTTCTGCAATTAGCATAGAAGATTGAGTGCCCATGTCAACCAATAAAAAACATACTATACCCTCTATTTCTGCTAAAACTACTGGTGACACTTCATTAACACTATGGACACTCAATTTCTTATTCCAAACTGCCAGAATTACCTCTACCAGTAGGGATTACATTTTTGATTCTACCATGAATGTAGAGCTATCATTATTTCTAGGGAACATCCTTATGAAAAATCCCAACCTGTGGGATTTTTCTGTTTTTTACATATAGCAGACATCTGCAGTTTCTGGCTATATGGCCTTTGATTCCTCAGTTAAAACATGCTACCTGCTCATTTCTTTTCTGATAGCAGTTATTTACCAGGTGGCCTATCTTGCCACAGTTAAAGCATTTTAAGCCATCAAGCTTATTCTGCTTCTTTTGCCAGCCTGCTCTGTCATATCTGTTACTGCTTACTATATTTATAGTAGAGTGCTGTGGCTTATGGATCTGTTTTTCACGTAACTCTTCTCCTTCAGCTACTTCAATTAGATCTAGCAAAGTCATGTGAGGCATGTTTGCTTCATTTACATTTCTGTGAGTTACGTTACTGATTAAACCTCTTTCATAATGTGACTTCAAGGTATCTTGTATCCTCAGTTTGTTAGGATGTCTGTAAACTCTGCATATTCTGTTACCTAGTTCTTGTAGCTTATGCCCATAAACTCTTGACTGATTCTCCTCTTTGCTGAGTCAAGCTGTGTATCTGTGTTTATGTATTTCTACTAACATATGTGCTAAATACTGGAAATCTGCAGTTTCTCGAAGTTCGTTATAAGCACTAATGTAATGCTTTGCTTCCCCTGCTGTTCTCAGTCTCAAAATATTTTATTTTTGAGCATCGGTCCACCCTAAAATTATAACAGCTTCATTTAATGAATCTATGAAACATTCTATGTCTTTATCAAGTTTACCATGGAACAACGGTATCATGCTCATTAAGTTCGTAGCTCCACGTAGACCTACTTGTGTGGGTTGATCTGCCACAGCCTCAAAATGTGTGCCAGCCCTTCTATTAGTTCATGGTTGTGCACCCTCACCTGTAGTAGTGTCTATGCCAGAAGTAGCCATGTCTACTTACTTACTTATTACTTAAATCTTATAGTACTTAAACTCATTTACTTTCTTCTTCTCTTTTCATGACTCTAACCAAGCCCCCAGTGGCATGTTTGTGGACTTACAATGCTAGAAATTAGGTTTTGATACCTGTGGTGGACAGAGCACAGATAGCTCCAAATGACTAGCCTATATGGCAGTCCACATTATACAATGTATTTGTTTGTTTGTAATTATGCACAAAGTTTGACTTAATCCAGTTAACAATAGATTTATTCAAAATCCAGGTTACAGTCATGAGTGGAGTACACAAGTCACTTACTTGAGGAAGTTTACAGTTAGAATATAGAACTGACTCAGAAACTGAGATTCAAATCACAAAAATCATTTTAATGCAGTATATTAGAATTCTTGGCTACATCAAGATTACTGATGGTATCTTGAAATATTTCACTGTTAAAACTATTAAATTCTTCAATCTGAGCAGGTAACTGTACTTCAATGAAACTTTCTATAGTACCCATTAAATTACTTAATACTATCAGTAAGTTATCATTTAACACATTGATTAAAAACTGCTCAGCCATACCTTTCATTAATTCTTTAATATTAACACAGTACATTCAATTTCTAACTACATCAATCGACTATCAGGGAGATGGCAATAGTTATTTACACAATACTTGAGTGGGAAATTTTAGACATCTTCAACATTGTTATGGGCTCAGACATAGTTGGATCAGGCAGCATCAGTTTTTTTTCATCCTGCAGCTGGTTGTATGGCTTCTTTACACGAAACAGGAGACTGTAAAGATTTCGGTTGACATACTGGCAGCAGGTCTAATGGCTTCTTATTACGAGTCAGGAGACTGGAATTTAGCCCAAAACGTGTTGTTTTTTTATATACAGATTTCTTTATTATTCTTACAATTCTCCAAATAGTGTACACATCCAACTTGCAAGTAGCTCTCTCACTTAATTGGATGAACTTTGTTGACTCATCGTAATTCTCGGAACTAAAAACAAAAACTAATTCAACAATTGGTTATGATCGAAGATGATAAATTGGCAGCCTATTTGCATGTATTTCTTGTCGTCCTCTTCAGATCAAAGTTCCACCCAGTTTCCTTTTTTAAAAGTTGTTTTCAGTCTCTAATGAAGTTAATATAAACTTTCTCATAGCTATCTCTCTGCTGCTGTGGTATCAGTTTACATATAATTTAAACATTTGATCCTCATTATTGCCTAGAATATATCTTAGTTTATACTTGACATATACATTTCATTTCTTGGTCAAACATTGTTGTGTGACTCCTTGTATGAATTTATTAGGTGTGCCCAACTTTTTTTTGTATTGCATGTGGGTATATTGTACATGGAATTTTATGAAGTTATATTTCTCATTTCTTAAAGCATTTGAAAATAGTGTTAAAAATGCCTCAAAATCTTGCAAATGCTCCATACAGATTTTCCCACTAACCATATATATCCCGATCTTTCCTTAAAACAGGCTGACCCATTGTTCATCAAATAATCTCAATAAACAAGATTCAATGAATACTGTGTTAGTGAATTCAAATTATATGTTCAAAATTTATATATTACATTAAAACATTTGCATTAAAAACTTTAAAATGCAAAGCAACATCTCATTCTTTCAATAAAAATAGTAATACTTACAAAATTTCAATAGATATGTGAACATGCAAAAATTTTTGTTTCTGGTGGCAAGGCATGTGCATCTTGAATTGGGTTAAAAATGAACATATTTAAATAAAATGAGTAGTGGAATAGGAAAATTTACAGGGAGCATGCCTTTTAACAATTTTTTGTGTTATAAATTTGGAGAACCTTAGTGGGCAGAACATAGAAAATGCATTATGCAGCTTTTTAGTTACAAGAAACCAAAAGCAATGATTGTTAAGTTGTTTGTTGATAGATTAGAAATTATAACCTAATTTCATGCATGAATCACAAGGTAAACACAACCATTTTTTGATATATTCATGTGTTGTTCCAGTGAAGTTTGCACTCATTCCCTAGTGAGCTAATCTTTGTTAAAAAAGTTGTCTAACTTTTTTGCTGAAAAGCAAATCTTTCACCTTTCAAATATGTATGCTAGAACATAAATAATACATCATATTCAATAAAATAACTCTATAACTGACTATAACAGTCCTTCTAACTGAGATATAACTAGGTTACAAAAAAGTGTTAAATGTTAGGAGTGCCAACTTCCCTTACTGCTAAGTTACAAGATCAAGACATCTTGTTAACATATATTGCCTAAAATTTCAAAAGGACACTAGAAGCTTGAAATTTAAGATGAGCTCATCTTAGTAGTTATAAACAACTATGTCAAGTAAGATTATGTGGTTTTGAAAACTGCCTTGAAAGTAAGGACAAATGGACAGGACTTCTGTTGTGGGTTGACAAAATATTTATATCTCAGTAAGTGGAGATGGCAGAAAGTTCAAACAGTACATTAGACTTGGAATTGTTTGTAGATTGTGTCTAAAATAAGATAGCGTACGTGTCAGGATTTGGTGTTTTACTATAAATAAGATAGTGTACGTATTAGAGTTTGGTGTTTTACTATAAATAAGATAGTGTACGTGTTAGGGTTTAGTTTTTTATTATCTAAAGGAAAAAGATTGATAGTGCTTGTGTGTCACATGACAACAAAAGTGAAGATGGAGATTTTTTAAACGTTTTTTTTTTAAATTAAAAAATTAAATCTTATATAAAAATTTTAATCATAAACTGCACTCTGATGTTTTGTTTTCTTCTCTGTCATTCACTGTTCCAAGCAGAATGTATATACACCAAGCTTATTTGAGCCATACTGTGTGTTACTTAATAGATACACTTATATATTCCAACTGTTTTTAGTTGTATAAAAGAGAAGAGTTTTCAGATAAAAGAGCAACATAATGTTTATAAAAGCTAATCTTATTGTTATGACAGCGAAGTCACGCGACGCTGGGAGCATGCACGCTGGAGTTTCTCGAAGGATCATGAATTTTCATGGCAACTCTAGTTTGCTCGAGGCACCCTCTTTTTTAGTATATAAGCCTGGCGAGAAAAACCAGCAGGATTGAAGAGATAGATAATTGAGTCAAGCGAACAGTAGGCACCATAAGTAAAGTGTATGAATCACTGTGATTTATAGTATGTTTTACAAAGGTTGTTATGTTTAAATTGACTGTGGAAATTCTATGTATTACAAAGTTGTATCGAAAAAGAATAAACTAGTTGTAATCAAGAAAAGTCTTGTATAGCTGAAGTTCCTCGGAAAGTTCTAAACCTTTTTTAACTTGTGTTCAGACTATTTGTTTTCTGTTTGACTTTTGTGTAGGAAATATTTTCATATAGAATGTTGTAGATCTTGTTTAATCCATTATTTTACTAATAAAAGCTTTGTGAATATTTTTTAGGCATAAAGGGCAGAGAGACTTCAAATGTGGTGTGTGTGACTTCTATGGTTACACCTTTACAGATATAAGAAAACATATAGAGAGGAGGCATTCAGATCCAGTTTCAAGAATTGTTACATGTAATCTTTGTGGGCAGACTTTTAAGAATAAATTACAGTTAAAGGTAAGTCCAACTGTGAGAACATAGAGAGTGGGCTTAATTGGTATCATAAAGCAGGATTGCGTGTGCACGAGCAAAGCTTTGTAGGCTGCTGAATGAGATTAAGATTTTTCCATTTAAAAGCTGACAGACATGTGTAAAGTAAAACGTTTTTATAATTATATTTACTAAAAATATGATTAATCAAATCTTGTAATTATTTTGAATAGTTGTACTATATTCCAAGTAATCCATACAAATATTGATGTATTTATATTTATTTACAAAAGGTACTAACCGTAAATGAAAATTTCATCTTCTTCATGCATTAAGTTTTTCTGGTTCAGTTTTCGTTATTGAGTACCTGAGTGCTATTCAGATTCTATTTAATATCTGATTGATGTCCAAGTATTAAAATGTGAAAGTGAAGCAATATACATTGTAATAAATGGTTATTAATAAATGGTTTGGAGATATTAACATAAATTTTCGGTTATCTGTAAGTATTAATTTTATAAATTTGTTTTTGTTCATATACCATTTTTTTATATATATCTAATTTTTTTTCCACTTCAAACCTAATACTTGGACCCTTAGAGCTAAACACATTAAATTTGCATGCCTTTGCATAAATACTGTTGATCTGTTCCTGCATTTCCAGAGAAATAATAATTACAGTGCATTCTGCGAGATGTTTCGGCACACGTGTCTTCATTACTATTTTAAAATAAGTTCTTAAGTTTCAGTTATTTTTCTTAAAACATAGAACAGTAAATAAAAAAGTAGAAAACAATGATCTCTGCTATTTACAATATTGTAAAATTTCTTTATACTCAGGTTTTGTACTTGCTAAGCCTCAAGATATTTTGCACGTGGACGATATTAAAAAAATAATTTTTGTAGATTTTATATATTAATTTTGAAATAAAAAACTATAAATTACTATACCAGTACCATAAAATTCCACTGTAATTTATCAGGCTTCCTAACTAAGTTGTATTTGAGTCTAAAAAATTTCATTTCTTATCACCCTATTACCATGACACTATTCTTCAAACTTGCAATGGAAAAGACAGCTTTACCCACATAAACACTTGATAAATACTGGCAGAATTATATAGCTAAAAAAGGAGTGCTTTTGATTGGTTATAAATATGTAATTGAGAGAAATAGTGTAGGTAAACAAGTATTTCCAAAAAAGAAAGAGGTGGGCAGAGCCACTGTGGTAGATTTACCAAATATAGTAATATTTTGTCAAATATAAAAGGTAGGAGGTTCTTATTTTATATTCTAGATTGTAAATATTGGTAATTTGAGTTTCTAATTCATAAGAAACATAGACATTGTATTGTGAGTGTCATAAAATGTAATCTCAACAAAAGCGAGAAAACATTGTATCACATGACATAAACAAATTTGTATTTATCAATTTGTTTTTAATATTTACTTTTAAATTAAGAAATTTTCTAATTTTTTGAGAGCTGAGTATGATCAATGCTGCGTGTCAGAGTTATCTGCTCTACTGACTGCCCCTCAAGTTTTTAGATGTGACAATATTCAAGTACTAAATTTTTCTTGCATTTTTATAGCACAATATTTATGTATTGAATTCATTATTATTTTGTGTTTTAGTATTCATGCAGTGGAATATTTTTATGTTGTTTAATGTTTATAGACTGAATTTCTTTCGTTTGTTGATACAATATTCAGTTTTTTTTAATGTGTCACAATATTTATCTGCCATTTTATTAATTATATTTAGTTGTTGTTTTTAATTTTTTATGTTATATTCTTAGACTGAATTACTTCTGTATTTAATAGACTTGTATTGAATTATTCTTCTGGTATAATTCTAGTTTTCACTAATAATTTTAAAATAGAAATGGAATATCAAATACTTTTTATTTAATATACAAAGTCATAACAGACTGAAATACCATAATTTATCTTCAAACATTAGCTTTAGTAATTTCCTTCTGTTGTTGTTGTTTTTATATATAAATAAATAAAATAGTTAATTCCAGTTGGGTTTAAACTGAGTTGTACATGTAACTTTATCTTGAGTGTTTAGTATAAGTAACTTTTGTCAAACAGTTGAGGCTTTTTTAGAACTCAAATTTTGTTTTTTAGCAAATCAGAATCTGTAGATGCTGTGAAAAAAATGCAATGTTTTGGATGTTAGGTTGATTGCCATTAGATATTTACATTTCCTATTATTATTATTATTATTTTGAATTGTTTACACTTCTCCAAGTGAAAGTATTTTCAGTACAGTAGGTCTGGTTTTATTTTATGTAATATTTTAATTTATATTTTGAAACTATGTTATTATTTTCTTATTTTGTTGTTTTTAACTGTTCTAGTTTATTTTGAG
>NW_013666605.1:241658-293534 GCF_000517525.1 Limulus polyphemus | reverse complement strand
CGGTGTAGTAGGTTTTCGTTTATAAAATTTTGTTTGTTGTTCTCGAGTTGGTTTTTAATTTTATTACCTCGTCTCAATAGTTACTATTTGCAAATTAGTCAATAATATTGTAGGTCAATTTTATTGTTGTTCTTTCTATGTGCCGGTATAACACATTCTCATCTCATCATTTAATTTCTGTTGTGCATATATTGTTGTATAGATGAAGTTTTAAAGTGATTCATCAGGTGGAAAACAAACTTTTATAATAATGGAATGTACGAAAAGTGACCCGAAAAATGGTGCTAACTTGGTAACCCGTGGCCCGTTTTTAATGAAACTTGTTTTATTCTGTTTCTATTCTCATTTCATTACAAATATGGTCCTATTGTGCACCGTTTTTGCTGTATTCAGTTACAGACAAGCACACACACACAAACAAACAATCTCAGGGTTTTAGTAGCATATAGATAGCAGCTTCTTTCTTAGCTAAGTAATTTCTGCATAGGTTGGATGAGTGTTTGGAGTCATTATCTTCTTGGTAGTAGAATCCTTTACCAATAATACCCAAACCTCTGGGTATACTATGATGGATCAGTATCTGATGGTATATGCACTGATCCATTATTCCATCTATTTTGCAACTATTTCCTGTTGCCTCAGCAGAAAAACACTCCCAAACCATCACACTGCCTCCCCCATGTTTCTTGGTAGGTACTATGAATTGAGTAAGTATCTTTCACCTTTCTTCCATCTAACGTACAACCTACACTTTGAACCAGATATTTAAAACTTAGACTCATCTGTTCTGTCCATAACAGTCTTTTCCAATCATCAACAGCCCAGTTTTTGTAATTTTTAGCAAACTTCAGTCTCTTGACAATATTTGGAGATCGAAGTAAAGGTGTTTTTAACTGCTACTCAACCAAATATTCTATTCTCATTGAGTCTTCTTGATGCTATAGAACTGGACACTTCTCTGTCATTTGTTACATGGTCGTTTATCTAATGTTTGAGATCAGTGGCAGTGTTCCTTCTGTTCTGTATAAATGAAGATAATTAACATCAGTATCATTGAGTTTAGGTGTTCTGCCTCTTTCTTTCCTATTTTAAAATTTACCTGTCTTGGTCCCACGATCTAGGATGTACTTGACAGTGTTTTGGAAGCATTTCAAGTTTGCAGCAATTTTTTGGAGAGTCCAACCAGCATCATGTAAAGCTCTTATGGAAACTCTCTGTTCTACTGACAATTCTCTACACTTTTTGGGCAGTGGCATGACAACAAAACTTAATTTATAATATTAAACAGTTTTTATCAAGGTTTATTTCTGGAGTGCTATTAAATTGATTTTTTTCTAGCATATACTGGTACCACATACTAGCTTTTTTCTATATAGTTAAGACACTGCATGGGGTACCTTGACAGTTATTTCAGATCCTAAATTTGATCAGTATGTTCATTCAAGTAGAACCCTTATGACATGTCCTTGGTACAATTATATGGGAATTCTAAAGAATGATAAGTATTCTCACACTGGCTCATTCAACTGTCAACAGGGATCAGTGAAGCATTACCATAATGTTGAAATTTACATTCTGTAATGAGATGGAAGAATTAGCCCTATAAAATGGAAAGAATAACAAAATATTCTCTTGTCCTAACACTTTTGCACAGTACTGTATATCTTCATTATAATACATATTTCCGTGTCATTATCATATTGCATAAATTTAGTATAAATTCACATTTAAGGAACATCAAGAAACGAATCATTGTGGAGAAAACTTGCCTGCAGTGGAAGGAACAGTGCAGGTCCAAGTTTCAGGAGGTGAGCACACAAACCTAAGTATGCAAAGTGAAGTGGAGAATCAGTTGCCAGATACCAATGATCAATTGACATCGTTAGGTGAGTATCTCAGATTTATTTTTACTCAAAGAGTGTCATATCTGTGATGTATTGTTTATATGTGTGCTTAACATTAGTATTCATTGGGGAGAAAAATGAAGTTTATTTACGTATGTGAAAGGTAGAGCTCCTAATTTTAAAGTATTTTATGTATTCCAATGCAGTTAGTCATTGAAACATTCATCATCATGTGTCATCTGCTTGAGGCAGGTTGACTCTCATGGAGCACCACTATTCTATTCTTTCCACCATTATAACACAGTTACTAATGATGTTCCCATCCATTCTATGATGTTATCCATCTACATATTTCTTGGTCTACTTCTTTCTCTTTTCCCATTAATTTTTCATTCTAGCAACAGGCTTTGTATTCCATTTCTCCTATTTATATTTCTTTTAGTTTTCAGTATTTCTAATACTTGTTCATTTGTCTTGTGTTCTCTCCATGCTATTTTTTACTCTCCTGTAGATCCACATTTCAAATGCCTCAATCTTTTTAGCAGTTGCTTTAGATATTGTCCATGTTTCAGCACCATATAATAGGGTTGTCCACACACACACAGCATTTGACTAGTCTCATTCATGTTGTTATGTTAATGTTTCTTGATGTTAATATTTTTGACATGTTAAATGCACTCCTAGCTATTCCTATTCTTTGAATTTCCACTTTGCTCTTACCATCTTCACTGCTCATGTGTTCTAAATGTATACAATTTTTTATTTGTTCAATTAATGTTCTCTCTATAGTTAGATTGATTCCAGGTACATCTTGGTTCTTAGTTACTACCTTTGATTTGGTCTTTTTAGTATTCAACTCCATTCCCATGTCATTTACTTTGTTTACTAACTCTTGTAGATCTCATACATTTAGTTAGTACTGCTGTGTCATCTGCATATCTCTGGTTATTGATGTTAATTTCACTGATCACTACTCCCTTTATATGTTCTATTTCTTGAAATATTTTTTCTGTGTATAAGTTAAACAAACTAGATGACAATATACATCCTTGTCTTATGTCTTTCTTGGTTGTAAACTCTGGTGTTTTTATCTGTTCTGTTCTTACTGCTGCTGTTTCTTCCCAATACATCTTTGTGATGATTTGAAGATTTTTCTCATAAATTCCTATCTCCTGTAAGCATTCTATCATCTTTAAGTGTTTTACCCTATCACAAGCCTAGTGTAATCTATAAAGCATATATATATATATATATACATTTTGTTGGATCTCTATGGCATGTTCTGAGATTGTTCTCAGATTAAAAATACTTTCCCTTGTACCACATCCTGGTTTGAACCCACTCTATAAATTACTTACTTCTTGGTCTATTTTGGTTGCTATTCATTGCTGTATTACTTTCAAGAGCAGTTTGGTGATATGACTCATTAAAGTGATTGTTCTGAAGTCTGTACAGTTCTGTGTTTTGAGTTTTTTTGGTAGTGAAACAAATATAGATTGTTTCATTTCGGTTGGTATGTATCCAGTGTTATATATTACATTGCATAAGTTGGTTATAATATTAAGGTTGTAATTATCTAATGCTTTCACCATTTTTGCTGACAGATCATCTGATCCAGTTGTTTTTCCATTTTTCATTAAGTTTATGATTTTCTGTACTTCATCTTTAAGGATGGTTTGTCCAGTTATTGCTCCAAAGCCTGAAATGAATTGGTTCTCTATCATCATAGAATTGAAACACTAGTGTCACAGAAAACTTATTTTTGGAACACATTTAACACTTGTGCTATAGTTCAGTAATAACCAAATATAAAATAATATCCACTCATATCTAAAACTATATAGCTTTTTTTTTGAAGGATCTGGAGTTACTTTCACACTTGCTGATGGAACTGTTGCCACAATTGAAGATCTTGCTGTTCAAGATGGAGAGTTTGTTTTCCAAGGACCTCAGATCTATGCTTCTAATGGTGAATTAGCCATATTAACAAACTCGGAGAATTCTGACTCTCAGGTACATACCCCAAGTACTGTTGGAAGAACCTTACGATCAATACAGACCTGCCAACTCTTAGGAATTTAGGCATAATTGTTCCATATTTTTGTTTTTCATTTTAGGCCTGTACAGATTGTGTTATTTTATGATTTAATGCAAAAGTTTGGAAATTTTCACTGACATTTTTTTCTACTAGTAATTTTCTGGAAATAATTCATTGTTCTCTGCTTTGCATCTCAATCTTTCAAGCAGTTCAGTATTAAAAAAAATGTAAGTAGTAGGCATCTAGGGTGCACTGTTAATTTTGTGAGAGGAAAATGAAGGAAAAACTTGGTTCTGCTTCATCCCCAATGACTCCAACAAAGACAAGAAAGTTTTATAGCAAACAGAAGTTTAGGTATGAGTATTCAAAAAAGTTTAATAATATTGTATCATCCTTAAAGGGTATGAATTATGCAAGATGTACAATTTGTTTTTGTGATTAAATAAAACAATTATTAGTGGGTCTGTGAATGCATTATAAAAATAAACATTCTCATTATAAGTACATACGTAAAGCAGATTTGAAATTGACTTTTTAAAATTTTGTAGCAATTAGACTAATATATTGGAAAAAACATAGGGCTAAATTTGACTCCTCTGTAGCCAAATGAAACAGCAAACCATATGAAATTGTATGTATTATGTAAAACAAAAGAAGACTAATATAAATTGGTCAAATTCAAAGTTTATGCTTTTTTATTACAATGTTTTTATTAAACATACACTGAAACTAATATTGTAATATATTGGTTTTTGTTTGTCTACATTCACTGCATGTGCCATCAAACCACGAATTTTTTTTTTTCATCTTCTTATAAAGAACATTTTCCAAATATTTAAGTGAATGTATAAAAACAATAAAAATAAACATAATTTATTTTAGAAAGAAGTTATTAATGTATGTACTAATGCATTACATGGGTTTTGGTTTGGTGTATTATTCATTATGAAAATGTATACATCTTTAGTTCTTAATAAATTTATGAGTGGTTAATTACTGAATGGTAAGTAAACTATGAATACATTATAAACAAGGTTCTCGTTATTAAGTAACTATACTTAATACTAATTATAAGTATATACATAAGTACAAGTAGTTAATTCTGCTTCTTAAAGTTGTCTTTATTTTATAGTTTAATAACAGTGGTTTAATGGTGTCAAGAATACAATAAAATAGTCAAACCACATTTTATGAAGAACTGTGTGATGAGTAACATTTTTTTTTCTGTTTGTATTAATATAATTTACTATTTAAGAAGGTAATATCAATAGCTCAAATATAATCTATGAAGTTATTTTATATTTCTTTTACTTCATTATTAGATACAAAAATCCTAACTATAAAGTATATTATTTCTTATTCACAGCTTATTGGAATTCTGCACTTACACACGAGAGAAATAATCTCTTCTGAAATCATAGTATAGAAAGTGATAAAGAAATATTTTGTTCAATGACTTCACAGGTGAATTTTATTAGTAAGAATTATTAATATGAAAAAAGAAGAAACATATTCCGATATGGATTTTTATGTATATGTTTTGCTTTTTTTTCTTTAGTATTGATGGATTATAATTTTTATTTTTCACAGTATGCTTTTGTAGCAGCAGACTCCACAACCTTGGAGCAATTAGCACATGGTAATATTACCTATGACAGTAATAGTCAGACATTGATGTTACCTGTGGAAGTACGAGATGGGAAAGCTGTTGTTAAAACACAAGAAGACCATACTGTACAGTCACAATTAGAACCAACAAGTGAATGTTAGTCTTATCTTTTGTGATATATCATCAGATTTTAAATTTGTTTAGAACACTGGTTTGTTTTGGTTAAACTTAACTGAGTGTCACTAAATTATGTTTCTGAAAGTACTGAATGGGATTTGTATGTCTCACACAGTTATATTGTTAAAACAATGGTGCCATGTCACTGAATGTTAACATGTAAAGTAATATTTTAATTGTTTAATAAATAACACTGGTTTCTGTTAGATGTAAAAATTATAAATATTTTCATTATCTCAGCATGAAGTCGAAACAAATCATTGGAAAACTGTGGTGTATTTTGTTGTTGCTATAGAGATTAATAAGAGCTGTGTTAAAGGTTTGTATCATGAAGTTGTTGAAACAAGGATCAGATGTTAATCAAACCATTTTCCATTATGAGGTTCTTCAATTTAATATTTTCAGGCTATGAGCTATTGGGGCTTACCGTGCATCTCCCCACACATACATCCCAACATAAGTGTTTTTTTGGAACTTTAAGGTATTCTGAACATAAATTAAAATGTTAACATTGCAAATTTTGGGATGCACTACCTGTTAGGTCCAGTTATATAGTGGTACCCTTCAACTGCGTTTTCAGCCTCAAGCATCAAACACAAAATCGCCATAATATTTATTTGACTGTTAGGGGCCCCAAAGTGCTAGAAAACACAACAAATAACATATCAAATGAAAGCTAATCACAGTGCCCATTATATTATGTGACTCAATATGGCTTTTATTTAATCAATGATTGATTTTGAAACTTTGAGGTGGTTGTCACAGTGTAACCAATTTTTTGGATGTCATTCATGAAGTAACTTTCTCATTTCTTCTGGTATTAGAATACATTTATTATTTAAGATATTTAAAATGCATAACAAGTATATTTTCTTCAAACAGAGCACCATTAGCATCAGTTCTGTATTGGCAACCCACTTTAGAAAGATGTGATAACCATGAGGGACATATATCAATACTTCTCTGAACACATTCTAAATTACTGCTAACCATGTTTATTTGACATCAACTTGCAATGTATTTTGCCAGATGGCAGTAATTACATAAAATTGATTTAGCCAATATATATAGGCTTTCTAGTAACTATCTACGATAAGTGACTCTGAATTTCACATCCAAGTTATATTAATATAGATCTATTATTTGTATCCATTGAATGATATTAAAGATGATATACTAATCACAATCTTGTTTAAAAGCTACAACAATATCAAAAAAAAAAAATATTTTTTCAAGTTTTCTACTAATTATACAATGTTTTATCATGAGGGTGAAATGATGTTCATATACAATATAACCAAAATCAGATTAAGATTAGTTGTCATTTACTGTCTTTTCAAATGTTATAGTCTTTCATAATCATGATAATGCTGTTTCTCTGCATTGCTGTCTGTTATATAGGCCGAAAGATCTACATGATCTAGGAACAATATTGGAGTCACCTTTGTCACTTGAAGCCATTATTTTGGCTATGATATCTGTTGAGGAAGTGCATCCCCTTCATACCATAGAGATTCTATCATCCCAAGGTAACCAGCCTTGGTCATGTGCTGCTTCAGAAGCATCAGGCTGTGGAATGTGGGCCCTTTTTCATACACTAACCTGATAATTCACACTTCTTGTATGCTGCTCCAAACACTTTCAACAAGGGGGTAGTATTGCAATATCTATGGTTTTGACTGATTCAGTTAATTGCTTGGGTCTCACAATTCATTCATTCATATGATTGAAAGATCATTGACATGTTTACCACTTGCTCACCCATATATGGCACATATGAATGCATCAAGCTCATCAACGAGTTCCTCATTCACATCCCACAAGTCTCCCAATTTAGCTTGCATTGGAACAAACTTGGACATTTTCAGGAGCATTTTCAAAGGCTTCACTTTTCCAATTCCTTTGAAAGAACTTGTAGTGTCGCATCCTGTGCAAGCATGTAAGCTCATCAACATCAGTGAGATTGCGCAGGCATACACTCAGTAACACTGTACAGCTTTGATGAGCTTACATGCTTCCACAGGATGCGACACTACAGTTGTTGTCTGTACCAGTGTCAAAGGACAGTGCAAGATTTTCTAGTGTTGGGACATAGTGCAGCAGAATGGAGAATACGTCATTGTCTGGGATCTTCACTTTAACATACTCATATCTACCCTGAAACTCAGCATACTTGCAATACAAGATGGATTTTGAATCATTTTCTTCTTGGAATGATCTTAGAGTCTAGATCTCACCAGTGTATGTTGTATGGCCATCATTAGATGTTAGCAGATATGCTGATTCCTTGTATATGACAATGACCTTTCTCCCTTGAAGTTTTCTGGAATACACGTTTTGAGACCAAATACTACAAAGAAGCTGAATGAATTGCACTTTGTTCTCATCATTTGCTAGAAAGAGTTTCCAATTAGGTGTTTTTTTGGTATTCTCTCCCTTTACTATGAGTTGGTC
Organism: Limulus polyphemus; assembly: GCF_000517525.1. NCBI lineage: Eukaryota > Metazoa > Arthropoda > Merostomata > Xiphosura > Limulidae > Limulus > Limulus polyphemus. Next base: position 285,412 of record NW_013666605.1, on the reverse strand, counting down.
TCCCGTGCATTTCCTTTGTCATTCCATTGTTTTCAGAGTTTTTCTTGAAATTCTTGGTACTGAATACAACATCACTGGACCGTGGCATCATCTCAAAACCTTGCTGCAGATCTGGCTGAAGCTACTTGCTATTTCTTTCAAATAGTGGAAGCATGCATTACCATCTTGAATCATCAGAGTTTTACTTGGTGGTGTGGTATCTGTGTCTTCACAATCCCTTGTTACGTATTAAAGTGCTTTGCATTTGTCTGTTTTGGCTAAAAATCTTTCAGCGATTGCAATACTCTATGGCACAGGAGTTAGCAGGTAAGTCATGAACTATCTCAAGTCCAGTTGAAACCCTTGGTTTTGAGATTTTGTCCATATTGCCCAAGGTTTTAAGATTGAGCCATTTTATTGGCTCAAAGAAGTCTCTCCCAGTTTCCAGTTGATCCTTCATGAAGGAATATTTTGCCTCATTGCCATCATTTTCTGCTCGGAGAACATCGTATTGGACATTGGAAGAGGCTGCAGCATCAGATGACAAAATTAGCAACTGTTCTTTGTCGTCTGTGGTGAATGGGTTTAAGAATCTCTCAATCACTTCTGGAGCTTTTCTGTGTTGCTTTTCACTCCTCAATATCTCTAATGGTCAAGCATCATGCTGCTTCATTCCATCAAGTGTATCACATATCATGTCTGCTAAGTTGAAAGTGTTGTTTATATACTGAGTTCTTGCCACCAAAGCTGAAGGAGACATCTGCCCTCAAGTGCAGACTTTATGCATGCAGAAGAAAATCGTTATCTTTCACTGTTTGCATTGAGAGAGAGAACCAGGAATACATGATCTGTGTATAAGAGCCAAAGTTAAGCCATCTTGCTGAAGAGTTCTCTACAAACATCAATATGATACTGCATGTAAACCTGGATGTAATTCGTCATTGACATGTCTTCTAACAGTGAGTTCAGTGTTTGTTTTGAAGGGGCTTGCACCAGATCATCCAACTTCACTTTTGTATCATATTGCATAGATGAGAAGAGTTGATTCTCACCACAACGTGAAAGATATGTCTCCAGGAGTAACCTCTTGAGGCATTTCAGCATCATTTTGGACAGTTCATTGCTCATGTCATAGTGCCTACCTGACATAACACCACCTAAAGAACCTGAAGCACACAAGCCCACCTCTAGTAACGTCAATCATTTTGATGTGGACATGTGCCAATAAGTACAATATGTTTTTCATACTTCTCAGAGCCATTCCAAACAATCAGATATGCCTTCATGCGGGTGCCTAAATGAAATGTTGTGATGACGTATTGCTGCTTCACCTCACCCATTGCCTCCTCAGCTTACCTCAAACATTCTTGTTTGGTTCTGTAATCTGTAACTGGTTTTGCAATAACTGGATAATACTCAATTCATTAAAGGTTTGTAGGTTTCTTTCCAGTTTAGAGAAACAAATCCAGCCCAACTAAGGACTTTTTGTTCCAACCCACTGCTCAACATTCTGATCATAATCCAGATCATGTGTTACATGTTTGCATCTTTCATGGCATCATCACCTCCTTCACACGTGCTTCGTTTAATTTAAATTTGTGGACTTTTGCATCATGGTGCTATGTGTTCTCCATTTTCTAGATTTTGCAAATATTTTGTTCTACATGACTTGTGATATTTGTCTTCACTTGCAAAGAGGTTGTGTCCCCTTATTCTTGTCAAAAGCTCCTTGTCACCCAGTATTTCTCCTGTGTCTAGAACTGTGAGACATCCCCTTTGTTATTCACTTTCCTTTAACTTTTTTTTTCAGCTTTCAGAATTGTAGAAAATGCAATCAGGTTTGAAAAGCACTTTTTCCCTGCCATTTGACTGTCTGGTACTATTTCTTGAAATGCATGCTGTCTCTGTTGGAACGGATATGGTTGTGAGTCAGTTAAGATTCATCATGAATCTTTTGTAACATTCTGTATGACAACTGTGATGTTCCTTGATGTTATCAGATATGAGTGCACAAAAGTCTTCCATTTTACGAACTGTGCTGAGTGGGTGGGACAGCCTCCTTCTCTGAACATCTTGCAATCTGTTAAGTCTGCTTTGTCTGTCACTACTTTTAGAGAGGAGTTGTAGTGGTCCATAGTGTAAATCTGAAATATGAACTATACAAGTTGGTTGCTTTTGTGTCTGTGGGCCTGCACTCTCATCTTGTTTACACTTCTAGGGTGATAATTGTTCTTTATTGGGCACCTTTGACTGTGAAATCAGGTACTGCTTTAGTAATTATAAATATCAATCACAAAGACAATGGTTTGTTTTAAACTCATAGTTATTTATTTAGTTGGTGTTATTGACAATTGATATAACTGTCAATGGGGTCATCTGCTCATGGAAGCAGGAATGATATAGAAGCTAGTTATGCAACATAGAATCACAGAACAAGTTTTTGGCAGATTGCATCTATGTCAATATTGCAGCTCTGGTAGAGGTGCTTCAGCATCAAGCCAGTGAGTTGCTCCTCTGACATGGGGGCTCGCATAAAGATTTTTGTACTTTTGAGTTCAATAAATGATCTTTATACTTCACAGTTCCAAATGGTAATGTGCATCCTATTCTAAGCAGGTTGGTGAGAATTCTACCTCTGTAAACAGATCTGTGTTCTATGATTGAAGATAATCAAAGATATATAAAGAATGGACACTAGTAGAGATATTTTAGTCCTTATAAACAGCAATAACAACAAACAGTGTTTTCCAAATTTTTAATCTTATTTAATTAATTTATATACGGCTTGAATGGGTAATGAAAAAAAACTTTAATATAAATTTAACAACAGCAAATTTACAATGTTACGACAAGGTTTTGTCATCATCAGGCACAAGTAGTTTACACTTACACAATCCATGAAGCAATCCATCTTAATTGAGGAGGAATGATAACACAATACTTATAGAATCCATCTGGCATAGCATTGCTGTATAAAAGCAATAGTAGTGAGGGTATTTGGCACCCTGGGGCCAAAACATCAATTTGCACCCACTTCCACACATACACCCCCATTAAAATAAAGATATCTCTGTCATAGCCTACTGTAAAATGAAAGTCTATGTAATGTGGGAAACTTTATTAATAAAATAAAATATTGTATACAAAGTTTATCAATATGAAATAATAGAACAGGAATGATTATTTACACGCATATGGAATCATGGCCTTTCTTTAATTGGATGAATTATACAAGATACAACTTCCTTGCTTTAACTGCAGCAAATTTATCCATTATTTTGTGAAAATTAATTTTTTCAGGTGTTTCCCTCTCTATGTTTATTATGGCTAAGTCACTGAGCCAGTGCCCCATGGATGATCTTTTGCAGTTACCAATTAAAACTGAAACTGTTAGCATGATTTGCAATGCCACAGGCATATTTGGGAAAACATCCACTCCATATGCTATTATGAATGATAATAAATCAATAACAGAGTCTGGTGCAGCTTCCTGGCATGTATTGATGATCATTTTGCAGTCATGATAGAGTGCATTTCCATCTATGTCAGTGTTGTATAATATGTCCAAACGATCGCACTTTTTTTTAACGGAAGGTTCTGATGTTGACGGAACACTGGTATCTTTCAATAGCTTGTGGGTGTTATAAAAGGATTCCAAATCTCTCATTTAGGTCATGTATTCTTGTGAATCTGGTTTTCATCTCTTACTGGAGGCAATTGAGAATACATTTCAATGCCCTTTCTAGCTCTCCCTTGGCTGAAAGGCCTTTGTCTCTTGATACTTCTCCACTCATTGCCTTTTTTCTTCTGCTTATTTCAATTCCATATATCTCACATCTGTCTTTTCCTTATTTTAGTGAGTTCTAACACAGTTCCTCACGGTTTTCAAAATTTGTATAATTACAGGGCATTAATATCTTTATATGCCTCTTGAAAGTTCGTTGTTGGATCTTTTAAGAGCTTCTGCACACAATCACTTTTTATCAATGTGTTATACCAAAAGTGCAAAAATTGAAAGATAGCATGTTGTGAAGTATTTGGCCAGCTTCTCCTCTCGTTTCGATTGTTTGCTCAACGTCCTCTGATAGCGTTTCTAGTAACCTTATTAGCTTATCAAAGTTATTGTGGATAGCTTTGACTGCTTCCACTCCAACGAGTGTGAGATTCTTGTTTTACTGTGGAACCTACAACACTTCTTAGCTTATCCCATCTCTGAATTTACCTTGATAAAAAAAAAAAAATAGGTATATACTTTGAATAACAGCAAAAAATGTCACTGCCAATGTCTCCTGGGCAGCAGAGTGTACTCCGGCAAGATTTCAACTATGGTTATCACAATTTGTAAAAATGGCTTTGGAATTTTTTTCTAGTATTCTCTGTTTTAGGCCAGACATCACGACTGCATTGTCATAGCATTGTGATCTACAGTCTATCTAAATTGAGCGTGTTCGAGTCAAGCTTGTTCAATATTACTTGTTCAATTGTAGCTGTATCTTTCCTCAGAAGTTGTAAAATCCAAAGAATGATTCTTTAATTACGATTGTTTTATTCTTTAAATTTATACCCACATACCTTATGATTTCTGACATTTGTTCTCTGTGTGCAGCATCAGGTGTAGAGTCTAACATTATTCCGTAATATTTATTTCGCTTAATAACGGATAACAACTCATGTTTAATTTCAGAAGCAAGAAGGCTGATAGTTTCGTTTTGGGCTTGTGGAGATAGGTATGACACTAATTTTGGATTTTGTTTTGCGTTTTGTAAGTGATTGTGTAAAAGTTGTAAGAGTGATAAGAAATTTCCAGGTTTGTGTTTGGAATTAGCGAGACCCTCATGATGGCCACGGAATGCAAGGTTCTGAGTTGCTAGATATTTTGTACAGTTTAGTAGGCGATGTAAAAACTGACACCACAACGCTCTTGTTCAATGACCACATTAGCTTCCAATTTTGCATCATTCCCCTTCGATTACTCATCCTGCTTTCTGGTGGCCTGCACTTTCTTCATGAGTTATGATTCTTTTATTATGTTTCCTATTGTTAAATCCACCAGATTTTTTCAAAGCATAAACGCGTATTAGAACTGCACTCTGAAAACAATACACTGCTTTAGTTCATGGTGAATAAACAAGCCACGTTCTATTTACTTCCTTTTTTTGTGCATTGGGAAGTCGAAGCTTGAACCATGAAGCTGAAAGAGTGTGTCCCTGCTCACTTGCAAAAGGTCCATCCATGTTTTGGAATACTAATGAACCCTGTCTTATCATCTCTTTTCGCAACTTATCAGATTGGGGTTTCTGTGATGTTTTATCAAATGTCAACAGACCTACATCGTTGGACTGGTGGAATTGTATTTATATCATTCTGATTGTTCAGGCAAGGGTCACCATTATCACTCCCTCCATTGTCTTGCTGATCTTTCTCAACACTTGCCTGATCTATTCTTTGTCTTTCCTCTTGTTTCTCTTGTGGTCTTCCGTTTCCTGCACTCTCGGATCCCCCTCTTCACAAATATCTTCCTTGTGGTTTCCTGTTTCCGTACTGTTTTCATCCTGGCTTTGCTTGTCTGTCTTCATTGCTATTTGTTGATTTTTCCGCTTGGGATGGCTTAAAAAAGGCTTCCATAACTTTCCTAGACTTCTTCATTTTTAACTTTTCTTTTTATATATTTGGCGCCACTAAGTTTTTTTCCAAACATGTTTGCTGAAAATGAAAATTTGAAAAAGAAATTATTAATCGGAATTGTTTTGTATTTAGACGTAAAAGTTCAAGATATTATTAATCACTTATCGGAGCTGGTAACGTTCAATCTATTGTATGGTTAGGATAATATGGCTAAGTAGTAAATACCATGCAAAAGCAAAGTAATAGGGGCGATAGGTTAACTATACACCTATATCACGTGCCAGTATACAGTAAGAGTAATCAAACGTTGAGCCTTGAATTTCATGCACGTGCAAAAATAAAAGCTTTGGTTTGATAAATAAAATACTTAACATCTACAAACCATTCAATTAAGATGCGGTAATGCAGATAACCGCACTGTACAGAAAGCAGGCAGGCATGCAGAGACGCATTTAGACTATTCCATTATCTAGGGGGCGCCATCTAAACTATTCCGTTATCTAGGGGGCGCCATTTAAACTATTTCAATATCTAGGGGCGCCTTTTTGACTATTCCATTAACCAGAAACGCCTTTTTGATTATCACAGTAAATAAGTAGCACTATTTAAACTATTCTATTAACTAGTATTAACTGTATTATAAGGCTAAAATAGTGTTCAATAAGTAGGGGGGGGGTAATTTTTGTTACTGTTGATAATTTTTTTATTTTTCTTATAATATTTTTATTTTATTTTTATTATTATTATTTTTTGGTCATTTTGGCGCTCCGAAGACCTGCGACCTAGGGCAATTGCCCTACCCTGCTTATAGGTCACTACGCTACTGTATAATAGAAGCCACTTGTATTTATCTGAGGATCGCGGGTTCGAATCCCTGTCCCACCAAACATGCATTCATCCGTGGGGTCGTTATAATGTACGGTCAATCCCACTATTCGTTGGTAAAAGAGTACTCCAAGTGGTGATAACTAGCTGCCTTCCTTCTAGTCTTACACTGCTAAATTAGGCATGGTAGCGCAGATAGCCCTCGTGTAGCTTTGCGCGAAATTCAAACAAACTTGTTATGCATTTTAAATATCTTAAACAATAAATGTATTCTAATACCAGAAAAAATGAGAAAGGAACCAAAAAGTTGGTTACGCTGTGACAACTACCTCAAAGTTTTAAAATCAATCACTGATGAAATAAAAGCCATATTTGATCACATAATAATAGATAATGTGATTTGTTTTCATTTGATATGATGTTTGTGGTGTTTTACAGCACTTTGGGGCCCCTAACAGTCAGTCAAATCACTGTTATGGTGAGCTGGCGTTTGGTGTTCATGTTCAGAATACCTTACAGCTCTGTGAAAACATTAATCATGTGTGTGTGTGGGGGGGGGGGGGGGTGCACGATAGTCCCCAGTAGTCCATGGCCTATGAGAAGAAAATTACTGAAAATAGCCCTGTTGTAAAAATTTCAAATATTTTCAAAAAAAAGGCCAATATAAGAAATTCATGTGTACTGTTGAAATAATAAAATTATTTCTTATTTATAAATACGATAACATATTTTGAATGGAAAGTGTGATAAGGTTGAACAGTATGTTAAAAACATGTCTCAAGTTACATAAAAGAAATATACAATAAAGTTTTTAGAAAAGGAAAAATAATTAAATGTTTTCTTAAGGTGTTTTTATTTTTTAAGGTCATAAGTATTAACAAGAATAGATTATGTTGCTTATTTGTGTTTTCTACAGTATTTGCTAATGACATAGCAAAAGATCTGAACTGTTATAAAATTTAATTTTGTTATTTGACACTGTAGTTTAATTAATTGGGCATTATTAGGCCCATTATTCGTTGGTAAAAGATTAGCCTAAGATTTTACTATCCCTCAAGTCTATCATTGCTAAGTTAGGGACGGCTAGCACAGATAGATGTCCTGTAGCTTTGCGTGAAATTAAAACAAACCCTTGTGTAGTTAAGTGTTTGATAATGGTAAATGTATGACTCATCCTTTTTAGATTATTTATGTGGAAGTAGAAACAGCTGTGGAAGTTTTAACTTCACTAATACGAAGTATAAAAATTAACCTAGGGTTGTAGTTTTTACTTGTTCTTATTGAAATCATGTGACCAGGTTGATAAAAATTGTACTCGACTTTGTTATATTGGATTTTTTTCATTTTCTTCAAAAGTATTAAAAATTGAGTATTCGTTAAATGTACCGAAGTTTATTGGAGAGGAATAAACATGTATAGTTAATTTTAACATGCTTTCATTTATTCATTAGGTTGAGAAAAACAGTTTGTGTAAATAAGTGTACAAATATGAATTAATGTAAATAAATTTTTATATCATTACTTTCTTTGAAGTTTTGTTCTACTAAACGTTTCTGCACAGTTCTTGTTCATATTTAACTAAATGAAATCGTTCTTGTACACAGTAACTTATCCATTTAATACTCTTTTTTTAAAAAAAGACTTCAGTAATAAACCATTATCATAAGTTTTGTATAATGGTATTATTTATTATAGTCTCATTTATTTTTAAGAAACTAGTCTTATGCATATTTAAATACAATTGTAAATAATCTAGAATAAATGTATAGAATGTTCAGAAAATGTGTGATTGAATCACTAATCGCCATGAAACATATTACCACAGACATCTCTTCGGTTATTTATCATCTGTAAAATAACGATATTGACCAGGCCTGAACTCATTCTAGTGTTAAATATGTATTTTAATTTAACTAGTGTGGATTCATATGCCATGGTTTTAACCAGACTGGTTAACATTTATTCTGACTAGATCAGCATCTAAGCCCTAAATTATAGCTCGTAGACTAGCACTTGTATAAACATGAATCTAACCAAGTACTTGTGATCCTGAGTAGAGTTGTGTTGATTGAAATATGTATTCATGTTAATTCAAAAGTATCTTTGTGATTAAATTATATATATATTCGAGTGTTGAATAAAATAAATGATCATAGTCTAATTAGTTTCAATTAAAGTATTTCCTTTTAACCAGTACGTGATACTGACCAGAATAATGTGTTGTGCCTATTGTGGTATAACGCATGATCCTTTGGCATGTTAATACAATTCATCAGATTAGTGTTGATCAAATTGCAAATTCCTGAACAGAATAACATCGATTCAACTACAAGGAACCAAATTTGTGTTGATTTAGGTTTGTGTTCCCAACCAGATTAATGCCATATAAAGTGCAAAATAGAATATAAAGTAGTGGTGAAAGACTCGCCAAGTTAAAATAATATTATTAATAAAACACGAAAGCAACGTTTCGGGCAACAGCCCTACATCACGTTACCAGTGACAATGAAACTGTTAATACAAGGGTTAGGTTGGAAGAACACGTGGCTCGAAGGCTCGAGAACGTGTTCCTAAGCTATAATGAGCTAATGGGAGTAACATATATCACAAAAATTGTATAAATACAGTAAATCGTAGTAAATAAACATTATGAACAATTTTATTGTCGCTGGTACCTAATGTAGGGCTGTTGGCCGAAACATTGTTTTTGTGTTTTATTAATAAAATTATTTTAATTTGGCGAGTTTGTCACCACTACTTAATATTATATTTTGCATTTTGTTATTTCCTTGCCTACGCAATTATTTTATAACTAGAAGTAATGACATATAAAGTGCATGATCTTAGCTAGATTTACAGTAGTAGTAAGTCCGTTAAAATTAAGTTAATTAAATCAAGTTATGAAAAAAGGCCGCTTAACACTAATTCATTTATAATTAGTTCGTCCTTAAAAAGACGCTTAACGATAATTCACCAGTAAATTAAATTTCCTGTCCCAAAAGGACGAAATATTAATAAAACTTACTTTTTTAATTATCCACCAAGTGATTAAAGATTTTCAGTGATATAATAAAATGTCAAAGCAATATTTAATGTAACATTATCACAATTATATACATTTTACCAAAAACACAATACATGACTAAAGGTTTAAATCGTCCTAAAAAAAGCGATACCATGCAATAATTAAAATTTAAACTTTATACAACAGAGATTGTCAATAAAACGTTTATTATGCAATAACACTTTTACTGATCTGAGACAAAACAATTTACATATGTTTTACAAATACCATTATGTTTCACATATATACTTAATTACCATTATTATGGTAAGATTTGAATTAATATACTGTGATAGTACTTCTACAAGTCATCAACGTCTAGATTTCATTATGTTAAAATCATTATTTTACGTATTTCAACATCTGCAATGAAAATAATAAATGATTGACTTACTGTATTCGTCCATTTTGGGCCAGGTGGTTAGGAAGCTCGACTCGCAATCTGAGGGTCGCGGGTTCGAATCCCCGTCACACCAAACATGCTCGCCCTTTCAGCCGTGAGGGCGTTATAATGTGACGGTCAATCCCACTATTCGTTGGTGAAAGAGTAGCCCAAGAGTTGGCGGTGGGTGGTGATGACTAGCTGCCTTCCCTCTAGTCTTACACTACTAAATTAGGGACGGCTAGCGCAGGTAGCCCTCGTGTAGCTTTGCGCGAAATTCAAAACAAACAAACAAAATTCTGAGAATTTAATACACAACTTACTAGTTTTTGAATGCTTTGAAAAATTCAGTTTTTAATTGAACATTATCCATTCGAAAGAGTTTGATTAATTAGAATGATAAACGTTTATTATGGTAGCGTAAAGACTGATCAACTTTGTAAATAAATTAACTTTGTTCTTTTAAACGTGATAATTTTTTTTAATGAAAGACTATTAAAAATTTACATTTTCCCAGTTTTAATAATATTCAGTAAATATATTATCATATGATTTAATATTTCGAATACCATCGAAAAAAGTTTGATTGCTCATTTTTCTTCCATTAAGTATAACTAGCAATATTTGCAGATATGTTGAGACTTATAACTGTCCAAAACATAGCTCATAGGAGTCATTGTGAAGGAGACATAGCTGAAAATAAATTAAACGTTTTGGAAATATTAAACTTCTTAAAGACTTATTCCCAGATCCTAAATGAACAACTGTGTGAAAGACAGAAAAATGCCACATATACGCACTACCGTGTACAAGATGCCATTTTGGATATCTTCAATGATATAATTTTGGATGAAGTAAGAGAATATCAGTACTTTGCAACCTTAGTCGATGAAACTAAAGACCTATTTAAAAAAAGAACAGGTGAGTTTGGTACTTCGGTGCTTTAATGATTCAGGAGTTCATGGAGAATTTTTTGGTTTAGAAGTTGCTGATGAACTCGATGCTGAATCGTTGGACAAATATATTCTAGAGAAGTTAAAGGACAATGGACTTGATGTCACAAAGATGATTGGTTAAGGATATGATGGCACTGCCATCATGAGCAGCAAGTGCTCTGGAGTTCCACAAAAAATAAAACAAATTGTAACTGTTTTGCTCATTGTTTTAATTTAGTCATCGTATAAAACGTGAAATCTGTTACACTGTGGCTGACTTTTTATCAGTGCTTTAGACTTGCTACTTTTTTAAATGGTTCTATTGTTCATGCACAGTCAATTGCTTTTCAAAGAAGAAAAGACACGATGGGCTTGTCAGATATGTGCTCTAAGTGCAATCGTAACAAGGTTTGACTGTTTCATTAAATTTCTGCAGCATGTTGACATAAGTGACAGCAATCGAGACCGTGCATTAAATACCCAATCCATTTTAGTGCAACTTGACTAGACATTCATATACTGTATGCTGTTTCTGAATGACATCATACGTGAAGCAAAGGAGCATGATATGCTGCAAAGTTCTAAGTTAGATTACTTGAAAGCAGTAAATCTCATTGAGAGTCGCAAACCTACAGATGTGAAGAGAAAGCTGCAGATTATTTTCAACATCCTTGTGACACTGCTACCAGAAATGATCTGAAATGTTGCCGTCGACATCATTTCCAGAGCTCCATGGACGAGAAGTGGGACGCCATACGAGATTCATCTCATCTGAAATGAGCCATCTTGTTTCCAACCATTGATATTTTTTTAGAGAACTAAACAAACGATGCAGTTGGAGAAAATCTCCAAAGGTTCCACTCCCTGTCAGCAACTGACCCTAAATCTGAAAAAAAATCTCAATTTTGTGACTATTAAACCTCTTGCAGCCCATTATAGGCTGAATCTTGAAGACATACAAATGGAAATGAGGCAAGCTGAGAGAACGAATAAATGTTCAGATGCAACATATGGAGCCACCAAAGAGTTTCCAAAACATTTCAAACCTCTATTTATGGCTTTTACTGAACTTTACAAGGTTATAAAGATAGCAATAACTCTCCCAGTTAGCACAGCCGGTTGTGAAAGGAACTTTAGCAGGTTAAAACAGCCCAAAAATCACCATATAATAAATATGGCAGATAAGACACTAAAGTGTCTAGCAGTAAATAGCATGCTCTTTCCACTGATCTTGATGATATTTTTACGGGTTCGTTACTAAGTTTACAAATATAAGGTTAACATTGATTTGAAGTCGAAGTGTAGAATTTTTCTAGTTGTTACTATTGTTGTTACTTTTGACCATTACTCAGCAATTTATTTATAAAAGGAACTTGTTATTCAACCCACCCCAACAAAACTCGATTTAGTACACATTTAATGTACCGATTATAGCTGGGGTCCACTGTTTAAATTCCTCCCATTCTGTTTAAGAAAAAAGGTATATCTTCCTTGATTAGATATGGCCAGTGGCGGCGCCAGTATCAAATAAATTTTACTTTGGGGGTGGGGGCAAGCCATAGTATTGGGTAGCAAAACAAGAAATCTTATACTCACGCATAATTTTAAAGGGATTCGTTATTTCCTCCAAATTTTAGCGTGCTAAATTACATTGAGCCAACATTGGGTTTAAAAAAGTACTTTGTATTGAGTTTTGAAGCCACAAAGTACTCACAGACCTTGTAAAGGATAAGAAGGTTTTTGACATTTTAGCATATCTAGAAACTTACTTAAAAACACAATTGGTTGTACTAACTGTCTCGTTCAATATTTATAAAAATGATACATTATATATGATAAAATCCTTTCAGAACAGATAATGTAAAAGTGAGTAAAGTAAATTATTGGTTATGCTATAATATTTGCCTCATTCAAATAATGGATAAATGAAGATAGTATGTGTGATAAATTTGTGTAATATTGTTATAATAGTTGTTTCATTAAAATAATGGTTTTATTTGTAACCTTTCAGGACATATAAATAAATCTGGACTACAATGTTGATGACGTAATCAAATGTTGAAACACGTTGAGACACCCCATGATGGGCTTATCATCCTATTTAATTATCTGTTTATCAAAACTCCATCCGCCCTAGCAACACTAACCTTAGCAACACAATTTGCCAAGTAATACCATCTGCTTATACAACCTTAGTAACTCAATCCACCTAGTAACACCATTCGCATTTGTAAGGCACACATAATACAGTTAGGTATATAAATGAAAACTAGAAATATAAGTTGAGACGAATTGAAATCAATATGCAGTCCTAAGGAAGTATAATAACACTGTCCGCCTATAGAAACACCACCCACTTTTGTAAAACACAGAATACCCTTAGCAATACCATCCACCTAAAGAATCTTAGTAAGACCTTGTAATAATAGTACTGTCCAGCCATAGAAGCACTGTCAGCATTTATAAAACATGGGTAATATGTAAATGAAAACTATAAAGTAACTGTCAACATGTGTAAAATGAAATATTTTGTCAAAAACTCATTTACTGTTATACACATAAAACCATAGTTATATGGATAGACGAATAGCATAAGAATATATTTAATCCATAAAGCCAAACTAGTGAAACGTGTAGAAAATGAAACAATAAGATTGTATGTTAAAGATGTTATCACGAAAAATTCGTCCTTTTCAGGATAGATAGTTGTAAAAAGGTAAAACTCTATTGATTAGTTGAGCATCCTATGAACTTTGGTAACATTGTCCTTAGTAGTATCATCTGTCTATATAAACACTATACCATCCACCTATATAAACACCCTCCGCCTTTTTAAGACATACGTAATTAAATATACAAGCAAAAACTATAAAGTTGGTAACATTAAAATAGCAGATTTAATGTTTTACTTATAAAATGAAACTGTAATCGTAATAACTGTTAAAACAATGCGATGTAAATTAGATAAAATATCAATTTGAAGACTTTATTGTTAATGTAAATTTGATAACACATTGATCTACATCACCCTCTGATGGTTCACTCGCGAACTGCGTGCTCATCATACCAATGCACACTCTGGTGCCATTTCATGGAACTATGATCTCACCTCTCTCCTAAAACAGTCGCACCTTCTAGTGCCACGTCGTGGATGTCATCTCCCTCTGGTGTTTATTGCGTATGTAATCATCTGTTTGTCTCAAGAGACAATAGATGTTTTGCACACATTTAAGTATTTTATTCATTCAGGCACTTTTTACGGTGGCTGAAAAGTCCTATCTTGGATGTGCACTGACAGAGACATTTGAAGATGGTGTGCTGAGAGAGAAATAGGTAGTGTATTTCTCAGCTTCCTGCGAGTTCTTTTCTGTACCACCTCATTTGTCATCCCCGATTCGCGATCTCTTAGCCCACTGCTGATAGAAGAGCACCAAACTCGGCAAGTGTCTCCCACTCGTTGAGACCTTACGTTAGTTGATTTTAAGTCTCTTTTACATACATCTTTAAATCGAAAATGGGGACGTCCTGGAGGTTCTTTACCTGTTTCTAGCTCACCATATAGCAAGTCTTTGGGAATGCAGCCATCAGGCATCCTCATAGCATGACCTAACTATCGCAGCCGACGCTAGCTAAGAAGCCTATTACGTAACAGTTATGTAAAGCTCAGGCAGCAACATCCTTTATATATTAGGTAACAATTATGTAACTCTCATGTGTCGGCATAATTTGCATATTACGTAATAGGTATGTAACCCTCAGGTAGCATCCTTTGCCCTTCACTCACTTGGCGACCCCTCAATGAGGTGACATCCTATGGACGACAGAGTATCGGGATAATTACTGCCTTTGCCTGGTGTGTCAACGGTAGGTTGAAGGACTTAAACGTTGAAATCTAGGATTCGATTTCCCGAATAAGTGCACATAGCCCATTGTGTAGCTTTCCATTAAAAACAACCGTCCCTAATTTGAAATAATAAACTAGAGATAAGGAAGTTAGTTAACAGTACCCACCGTCAACTCATGAGCTGCTATTGTCTGACCATATCACGTTAATCTTATGTTGAAACAATGGCACCAAAATACAAAGTGTATTTTTGAGTAACGGGCCACTAACCATGAATCATTGGATTCCTAGTTTGGGCCCGTTAATCAATAGGTCAAAATGTTTTTCTAAAATTCTGAGGGCCCGGCATGGCCAGGTGGTTAGGGAGCTCGACTCGGAATCTGAGGGTCGCGGGTTCCAATCCCCGTCACTCCAAAACATGCTCGCCCTTTCAGCCGTGGGAGCGTTATAATGTGACGGTCAATCCCACTATTCATTGATAAAAGAGTAGCCCAAGAGTTGGCGGTTGATGGTGATGACTAGCTGCCTTCCCTCTAGTCTTACACTGCTAAATTAGGGACGGCTAGCGCAGATAGCCCTCGTGAAGCTTTGCGCGAAATTCAAAACAAACAAACCGGCTCATAGTGTAACTAACATGTCTGAAGTAGTATATTTTTTGATACAGTCCTGCCTTTTTATGTGCACTTTTGTGGAAACATAATTTATCTCCTTTACGCGAAATTCAAAACAAACAAACAAACAAAATTCTGAGAATTTAATACACAGTTTACTAGTTTTTGAATGCTTTGAAAAATTCAGTTTTTAAGTGAACATTATCCATTCGAAAGAGTTTGATTAATTAGAATGATAAACGTTTATTATGGTAGCGTAAAGACTGATCAACTTTGTAAATAAATTAACTCTGTTCTTTTAAACGTGATTAATATTTTTTTTAATGAAAGGCTATTAAAAATTTACATTTTCCCCGTTTTAATAATATTCAGTAAATATATTATCATATGACTTAATATTTCGAATACCATCGAAAAAGTTGGATAGCTCATTTTTCTTCCATTAAGTATAACTAGCAAAGTTATCCGCGCCAGAAGTTACATATATTTTGCTGGCTTCACGTGGATGGCGGGACAGCGTGCGTGTGTGTCATTCGTCAATAATAAGCGATAACAAGGGAGAAATTGATATGAGTATCAAAATAGTAAAAAACAGAGATTAAAGTAAGGGGTTTTGGAATACGTCTGGAATATACCGAAAAACAAACGTCTGGAATATACCGAAAAACTTCTGAAAGTTTCATGATGGCCAGAGGACGTCAGGATGTTGGAAAATGTTCGTCACGGACAAACACAAACCGTCTCGGCCCGGCATGGCCAGGTGGTTAGGGAGCTCGACTCACAATCTGAAGGTCGCGGGTTCGAATCCCCGTCACTCCAAAACATGGTCACATTATAACGCCCCCACGGCTGAAAGGGCGAAGGTCAATCCCACTATTCATTGGTAAAAGAGTAGCCCAAGAGTTGGCGGTGGGTGGCGATGACTAGCTGCCTTCCCTCTAGTCTTACACTGCTAAATTAGGGACGGCTAACGCAGATAGCACTCGTGTAGCTTTGCGCGAATTTCAAAAACAAACAAACGTAGAATATAGCTTTATTCAGGTATAATTGCACTGTTTTTGTTTGTTTTTCTAAATTTGTTCTCCATGTACTTAGCGTCTATCCATTGAAGCGTACGCACGTACCACAGCCCATTTTTTTCTAGCAATTGAGGAACGTATTGTCATTTTAAAAAAACAACTACAATCTTTTAACGAATCACGCTTAAAGAGTTAAGTTGCAGTTGGCCACAGGAAAAAAAAAAACAGATAAAAATGTTAACAACATAAATATTATGCAAAATATACTATAGTACTTAATATGCAGATAAATTTCGACTGTACTCCTTATTGACTCAACAATTATTTGCTTGCTCGGCGTATCAGCTGTGGTGGTAGTCTTACCAAACACAAAGGCATTTTACTGTGATAAAGTAAACTAAACTATGTTTTTAGGTAGAATATATTCACTGGTATAAATGAGAATGGGGTTTAAATACCGATTGTTTTGTTCAAAAGGTTTAGCTTTTAAGTACTTCTGTTAAAGTACAAACCTGCACAATGGTTATGTACGCTCTGATCAACGCGGGGAATCGAACCTCGTATTTTAGCGTTGTAAGTGTGTAAAATAACCACTAACAGCTTTAAGTAAGAGAGCATGTACTTGCAACTATCGAATTTACTTGGCTTTAGTGTGATTATAACTAACATGCGTTAGGTGGCAGCACATTCAAACAACAAAGTCGAAAATACCGAAAAATACATTAAGTATGATCACCACTTGGAGACAAACTAATGTCACTCTAAACGTTGGTAATCTTTGTGCCATGAATAGGATTGAAGATGCAGAACAATTAATAATTTATGTAAAGTCAAGTGATTATTAATCTAAGGGTGTCCTTAAATCAACAGAATTCTGTTTTTCCGCTCCTATCTAAGTTTTTAGCCTGTTGCACATGTAAAATTGGGCCGCAGTTCCAGACAATTTAAAGATTGGTGTTGACTGTGCTGGGATTAACGTATTGAAGCTACAGTTAATGATATTGTGTTAAGGTGAAGTCATATGATGAAGTTACAGTTTACCGTGCAAGTACGATAACTCTACACATAGTTTGTTTTATGTTGTTGTGGAATTTCGGGGAAAGCTATTCGAGACGTTCTTAATTTAGAAGTGATAGATTAGAGGGAAGGCAGCTAGTCAACACCACCCACCGCCATCTCTTGGGCTACTATTACCAATGAAAAGTGGGATTGACCATCATAGTATAACGGCCCCATGGCTGAAAGGGAGAGCATATTCAATGACGGGATTAGAACCTGCGACCCGCAAATTGCGAGTCGATCATCCTAACGACCAGGCAATGCCAGGCTCTACACGTATGAAAATACGCTGAGATAATATCTGAACTAAGCAAAGCTACACATACTATTTATGACATAAGCGGGGTAATACAAGTCGATTTTATCTGAGGTAAAACAATAACCTTAATAAATATAATAATAAAACAAAACGTGTATCATTAACTATCAATTTGTTTTACTGCTTGGAAAAAAAAGTGTAATGAAGGGTGGAGCTCAAATAATTTTAAATAACTACGTCGCATTACATGAAATAAATATAAATTACTTTGTCCCATAGGTAGTTCAGATCACAATTATATTTACATGTCTTATGCTTATGCTTTATTCTCATTATTATTTTTTTCCCAGAATAAGTTCTGCAAGCAAAATCATAGATTAAACAACTTTCTTTGTATGTTTTCTAAGTAATTTCACCATTGTGTAAGTTTGTGTGTATCGGTTGAGAGTTGTAAATGAGAATGCAACAGTCATTCGTTGGTGTGCTACAAAGTCAACATCTTTAGACTCCAGGGTTGATTTTTTTTATTATTACTGCGAACTGTGGTCTGAAAAGTATTTCTTGGATTTTCATCATTATGTTTAGCTTCGAGTCATTAATGATTGTTTCCAAAAAAGCTGAATTTATTCATATTTACCCCCATAGTATTATCCACTAAACAGTTAAACTTCTGGCCAGAAATATATCTTTATAAAAATATCGAATTCTGAAAGATTAAGAATATGTTACGTGTATCTAATACAATAATTCAGGTTAATTAAGCTCATGCGTTACAAATACCCATTGCAGGCCAGGTATGATTTGATGGTTAGGGCGTTCGGTTCGCAATCTGTTGGTCATCGAATATATTCGTTCTTTCCGGCGTAGAGGCGTTATAATGTGACGGCCAATCCCACTATTCGTTGGTGAAGACTAATCCAAGAGATGACAATGGGGTGGTGTTGATTAGCTGCCTTCCCTCTTGTCTATCATTTCTAACGCAGACAGCCCTCGAGAAGTTTTTCACGAAATTCAACAAAAAACAAGCAAAAACAAAAGTATCCATTACAATAATTCAGGTTAACTAAGCGAGTGTGTTAGATGTGGCCATTAATTATAACAATTCAGGCTAACAAAGGAATATGTTAGATGCGTCCATTACAACAGTTCAGGTTAACTAAACGAATGTGTTAGATGTGTCCATTAATTATAACAATTCAGGCTAACAAAGGAATATGTTAGATGCGTCCATTACAAGCAGTTCAGGTTAACTAAACGAATGTGTTAGATGTGTCTATTACAACAGTCACGATAACTAAGCGAATGTGTTAGATGTGGCCATTAATTATAACAATTCAGGCTAACAAAGGAATATGTTAGATGCGTACATTACAACAATTCGGCTTAATTAAGAGAATGTGTTACATGTGCCCATTACGACAATTCAGGCTAACTATGTGTCCATTACAACAATTCAGGATAACTAAACCAATGTATTAGATGTGTCCATTACAATAGTTCAGGCTAACAAAGAAATATGTTAGATGCGTCCATTACAACAATTCAGATTAATTAAGCTTGGCTTGGATTACGAAAAGCAGTTAACTATAAAGATATATGTAGATCATATGTCTGAGAATACTGCTATCCTACTTTACCGTGTAATAGGAATGTTATGAACACAATTTCCGCTATTATAGTTTAAAATTATAAACTTCCTTTACTTTTATACAGATTTAGCTTTTAAAAACAAAAACAAAAAACATCGCAGTGTTACTATAAATTCGGTATGAATATTATTTCCACTACATTATGCTTGTTTTTAAAATTTTGGTAGTTTCTTAACTTTCAGTTGATTTTAATGGATACATACGAAAAAGTTTGATTCAGAATGTGCGGTAAAAGATTACCTAGGTTAGTTCGGTAAGAGACCGGTCACACCGAAATACAACATGTACAAAATACAATCTAATTATGAAGTAGTTTGAGATGATCAGATTTTCCCTTCTCACCTTGATAACTGGGCTTGCATTTCTTTTCTTGAACACCACGGAGAGAATATAATTTTTGAAGCAGGTATTTTTAAAGTGTATGAAAGAATTGAATTAACTAAGAACATGGGAGAAGAATATGTTTATTTATATATTAATGAAGCTGTTTAACTTCTGTGAATGTGGTAATCACTATGGCCCAAAATCGAACCCGAGACCTCTCGTATATTACGTCAGTTGAACTAACATTGGCACACTAGCTACAACTGAGAACGGAAACAGTATGTAATATGTCTATGTCTTGTAAACATGATAAAACAGGTTTTATCAAATGTAAAATTGTAGACAGAATAGTAGGTATCTTGTTTTTTACTTCTTGGTTAAAGTAAAGCAAAAAAACGGCACACACACAATTTTAGATTTTACATGTTAAAACTGATAGTGTCATAATTGACTGATAGTGCCCAGAACTGTCTTTTTTGATTTACCATAAACAAATTTAAATCTTCATATACATTCTGAAGATATTCATTACATTTATCTATCATCGTTTGATTATTCAATTATTAATCGTTTCAATCGACTCTTTACAAAACTTTAAGAAGTGTTTTTAACCATATTTTTTTTCTCCATGGAAAGATATTTCGCAATTTGAAACATTTACACGGATAACGATATACGGCGCTTTACATTTTCGTTCCGTGATTTGTAAATTTTTGAAAGAAATTTTTCGCGTAACACATATAAAAACGTGCGTTTAAGCCACTTTATTACATGAACATTTAACTAAAAAAAAGGCGTAAATCAAAATGGTGGGTACTATAATAAAATTTATTTTTAAAAATAAAAACAATAAATTTTTGATGTTGCTTCGAAGCGCCGGCCATTAGGAACAGTAAACTCATGACACCAGAGCGGAGATACTTTCTTTATATCTTCAGATATTTTGTTATATTTCTGATATTTAAACGTATTAAAAAGTTGTTACCAAAAATAAAATAAAGATGTTTCTTTTCTATTTTTATGGTTTGAATAAGAATCTAGGATTATATGAAACTTATGTTATATTTCTTTGAACGTTTGATACAAAAAACAACACATATTTTATGCTGCATACATCCATGTGAATTTATTATTAGTAGCTCATGTATACAACGAGGCCAAAAGATAAAAATGCAGTGCAAACATTAAATAAAATTTCACTGAAAACCAGCCATATTCTAGAATAATAAACTATAATGTATGATGAACGCTAAAACTAATCATTAAACATTTACGATAAAACACCTTAATTGTACATACGAGGTCATAAATATAAAAATATAAAGCATTTGTCCGGAAGACTGGTGGTGAAATGTTCGTCGTATTTTGAAGTTAACGTTTCTGTGTATCGCGAACAGTTGATTTTCAGAAAAATAGCAAAAATAAAATAAACATTTTTACCCGTATAATTCGCTCTCAACGTGTAGTAAACGGGCTTATGTCATGAACCTATTATTATAGTCATGCAGTTTAAAAATTAATACTATATTGTAGGTTCACAATAATAATGTTTTATATATCAAAATCAAATATAAAACGAATATAGGGATAGAAACTCAAGCCTTCAAATCTGTTTGTTAAATAAATAAATAAGTTTTCACAATATACATCATCTATCGGCTGCCTCGAGAGTTATATAAACTCCGTTTCTTTGAACAAAATTAAAGCACGGTTTTTAATTTGTCATTCTTATTAGCGCTACATTTGACAAATACTTGTAAGGTTGCGGCTCACTTGTTTGGATTCAGTCAAAGTTTGCTTAATTACAAACAGCTGTCGTTGTGCATCTCCTAGGTCTAGTTAGCTGTGTTCAGTCGCGTAAATTGCTGCATACCAAGCGTGCCATCGAGTATGAGCGGGTACTAGGCCTACACCTATGATCAATCGCACAGTGTGTTACTTATCATACATGAGACCTCGTACGTACACCACTTTCCACTATGGTTAATAATCTCGGTCTCACTGGTAAACTAGACAAACAAAAATTCCTACTCCTCACCCTGGAACAACATTTGACTGCGCTTGTATCTAACACTAACATTGTTGTCCTTTGAGTTTTGTGAAAACATAGTAAGAGGTCTCTCCGAGTCGGTGTCACTTGTTTTTAAACTATTTTTGATAATATATTAACAACTTAGATGGCACTGTATATTAACCACCTGATGTTGTCAGGTCAACCTGGTAAAACGTAATGTATTTATATATTTCTTACAACCAATAAACTTGACGCTTATGTCATCCAAGTTGTTAATTTAATATTTTCTTCCAGTTACTTCACTATATCTACTTTCGATAACGTTCGAAGTATATCTCTTCACAGTTCTACCAGTTGTTTGAAAAACAAAATTCGACCAGGTTTGTATTTTTCTTTGATATATACCAAATACAGAATTTTCTAATTAGATTTATGAAGAAACAGAATTATAAGTAGATTCCATAGAAAATTATGCGATATTGATCCAGCAACATAATATTCAAATAAAACCTTTAAATTTCGCCAACTAAAAAGCTGGGAGAGTCATTTTCAAAAGTGCTTTATATAAAAAACTAACACATATTTTCTTGAATACATTCGACAACATTCTCATTATCTGTGCTGTCACAACAGACAGTTGAACAGTACATGCCCTTCTGGAAACTAATGATTTGTGTTTTAGAACAAGAATGACGAATTTGCAAGTGACTTGTATGTTATTAAATTGAACTGTTTAATTACCTATGCCATAATCGACTCAAGTTGTTTCTTTGTTATTATAACGTTTGATATACATAGTTCGTAAAATAAAGTCTACTTCATTGACAAAAGCAAAAAAATATATATATATAATGAACATGAACAAATATATAATATTAAAAGCTAAGCAATAACTATATATTATCATACTTTGAAAACGACGATAAACTTTCAATAGATACAAGCTATTATTAATTAAACAAACAAAGAACACGTATTACTGTATCGACAACGTAAGGTTACAGCGACTTTAGAAAGCAGCCATATTATTTGCCCCATCCTTGGAAGAGGCCTTGTCTCTGACAGCGACAGTTAGTGCCCCAGAGATTACATCGACAAGAAGAGCCCCCACAGCAGGAGTAAGGTCGGTTGTCACAGCTTCCGCTACGGGGAATGCAGCTTCTCCTAAGCAAAATAGTTAAATGATATTTTAATTTTCTTTCCAGTTCTTACTGTATAATAGATTGAAGCTATCATACCAAAATCGTTATCACTAAGTTGCTTTAAGCGAGGTCAATGTTCTTTAAGTGTTTCTTTAGGTATCATTGTCGTAACCTTGTGGTAACCCTAAGCATGTAAAATTTGTTTGTTTTTAACATACAAGTTGTCTAGAAATCTTTGTCAATTACAAAAGAATTGTGAAGTAACTTGAGTTTGCCTGAAGACCATATTCTTTTATCATTTGAAAAGTACAATCGAAAAGTTACTAATGTAAATGTCATAGTTGGCACATTTCGTACTTTATAACACGCTTGCTACAACAGCAGTAGTGATAGCCTAACACAGTGAGTAGTTTATACCATCAAGCCAACGTGATTTACCATCACAGACACAACAAATAACATCACCTCCATTGAAAAACAAGACCATATGAATAAAAGCCACGCCATGAATCTCTAAGTCTCGCTTTGAAATTCAAAAACTTTAATAAATACGAAAGCATAATTCTTTTCTTTTCTGTATAGTTGATAATGCCTAGATATGAGCTAGCTCCTGAACAGCTAATAATGCTCAGCTGTGATCTGGAGTTTGTACAGTTAACAACGTCCAGCTGTGATCTAGCTCCTGTACAGTTTATAATGCTCAGCTGTGATCTGGAGTTTGTACAATTAATAACGTCCAGCTGTGATCTAGCTCCTGTACAGTTTATAATACCTAGCTGTGATCTATCTCTCTCCTGTACAGTTTATAGTGTCCATTTATGCTATAGTTATTTAAAAGCATAATTCCAAACCACACAATATATATAATACAATGTTAATCTGCAAAAAGACAGGCTAGAAGAGTAAACTGAAAGATGCCGCAGTTGTAAAACGTTTAGAATGGTGATAAAAGTTTAAACATTTAAGATGAATCTTTATTCTTCCATATCTCCGCTAATATTTACTATAGGATATTATTTAGTTGTTGGTTATAAGACAACTGTGATTTATGATACAAAATCATACTTATGACGGTTATGCGAGGACCTTACTTTTCTGCATAAGGTAGAACTTCTTGAAGTCGTTCTCTGTATTCTTCCAACTTGTTGTCTTCTGATATGAAACAGAGAAAACGTTTTTATTGAAAAAACTTCTGATATAATACGGATAGAAAGACAAATCTTTTGATACAAATGAATAATACAGAGAAATTAATTCGATGGGTATCTATATTTACCGTAAGATGTATTAGTATTTAGATAGATAACTGTTATAACAATCACAATATTTACATATATAGAATGTGTTATGCATTTACCATTGAGGTCGTAAGGCGTAGCCATCACTGAGTCAACTAGGATAAGAACTCCAAAGATGAGAGAAAAGACGACACAGTTCATGATGAAGTTCTATGCGCTGGTAAGTTTCTCTATGAATGAAGGAAAAAAATATATTTATAGACCATAGTACCTTTGAAATTATTTCTTTTATAACGGTGTAGGTGTGTTTGTGGTTCAATGTTTCTTTTATAACGGTGTAGGTGTGTGTGTGGTTTTCAATGTTTCTTTTATAACGGTGTAGGTGTGTGTGTGGTTCAATGTTTCTTTTATAACGGTGTAGGTGTGTGTGTGGTTCAATGTTTCTTTTATAACGGTGTAAGTGTGTGTGTGGTTCAATGTTTCTTTTCTCAGATTCATGTTTTATTTTTTCACTTTATGCACAAAATGGCCTAAACGGACATATGAAAGACCCCAATGGTCCAGGCATAAATATCGCTAAGTTTGAGCTCAGGAGCAAAGAGAAGGTAACCTGTCGGCATTAACCGCCTCCTTAAGTGGTTACTCTTAATTGATTAGTGGGATTGAATACCACACTTATAACGCGCTTACAACTGAAAGTGCGAATCGTATTTGGTAGTATCAATTCTCCAAGTCCGATAAGTTCATCACCAAGTCACGCTCGGACTTTTCACATTCTGTTACAAAATCATCATTGAAAGATTTAAAATGTTTTGAATTAATTTTCGTCTGTAATCAAATTTGTGGAAAAATATCTTTTAAGATTGAGGCGTAATTTCTCTCTCTCAGAATTATACATTTTGATAACATGTCGCTTAGGACATAGAATAAAACTAACTTCTTGATAAAGTGTTTTTTGTTATACAGTATGATATATTGGCTGCCAATATGTGCTTAATATTAATCTTTATTGAACATAGATGTAGTTGCGCCATAAGTTGGTTTACTTAGTGTCATTGCTACCAGTGTTGCCAAGTCTCGCGAGAAAAATAAGTGGCACTGCCGTTCAAAATAAGGGCAAAACAAGCGGCACTGCCAATTAAAACAAGACCAAAATAAATACCGCCGACTTTCAAAATTGTTCTTTTATGGTTTACCCTCAAAATGGCGATTTGCGCGGTTTAATCAGGAATACATAACGTGTTAAATGGACGGACCAAAAAGTTTGCGATTTATGGGTATATTTTTTAATTGAACGGGAGTGTGGATAGTATGATTCTAAAATTGTAATGATAAGGGCTGTTCATTGACCCAGGCAATCACCGAAACCACTGTGTGTTAAAGTCAGCTATTACAAAAGAGTCCAAATATGCGACCTCAGAATAAAACTTATAAGCGGACTTGACTACACTAATTGCTACACATGGGATGGATTTTATTCATAATTTAGAAAACTGTATTCACATGTTACCAAGTCAAGACAGTATTTTGTTTTGCATTAAAATCATTATTTATTAATTTAATACTACCATTGATATCTAACTTCTGCTCAGTAAAATATTTCAGGTTTATGATATAAAATAATAAAAACCTTCTACTCATTCCTCATTTTCTTATTCCGAAATCATACAACAGTTAATGACTGCTAATAATTCATTGGATAAAAATATATATAATCAATCTTTTAAATTTGCAAAAGAACAAAAATATCAAATACATTATGCTTTTCTTTTCAATAGCAAAGTAAATACGCATTTGTTAGGCAGAGTTATAAATATAGGTTGTTTCTAAGGTAATATATTTCAACCACAGATTCTTTGACTCTTAATGTTACCATAAGCTCTCTTTATATCATATATCGAAAAAGTTATGGAATTGGACCGTTATTAAGGATGTAGTTACCAAATATAGATTATTAGTGATTTTCCATTTCTGGGCATAATTAGAATTTTAGGTTTTCATGACAGTCCAAATGGTGAATGAAAATTTCTTACAATGAAGTTTCAGATTCTTGAGAAATCTTAAGATGTAAGTTTGAAGTGGAAACTGACTTACCACTGCAATGAATAACACAAAATACATACACATTCTGCTTATGAGAATGTATCTATGGTATGTCTCTTTATACAGAACAAACTACCTTCTACTGCTGTATATAATTACAGACAAACTTAATTAAAATGAACTATTCTAATTAAACATCCAGGAATGTAAATTAGTGTTCAACTTTGCTAAAGCATTATTATGGTCTGAAACATGTTGCAGTGATTAGTAAACCTGCTGTTTTCTATGAAATTTACGCTGAGCAACGTAGTGTGTGTTGGATATAATTACAATTTTGATAAGCTACATGGTTCGGTAATTTATGAATGTTTTCAGCCGAAAACATTCAAGTATTCGTATTTTATCGTATATGAGTTTTTTGTTTTTAATTAGTAATGGTGGGTTCTGCAAATTTCAGATTGAAATTAGAAATAAAAAAGTTATTAAACTTCTAGACTTAACAGAAACTGACAGCCGAATGACGTTGATTTATTGCACAGGGCGAGGGTATTGCAATTTTTAAAGGTCTACGCTGAACCTGACCCTCCCTGTTCCAAAACACGGACCGAATCCCAATGAAGATGATGATGATGAAAATTTTACATAAGATGATAAGATAGTATGGGATACCTTATCAGTTTGTTACTTACTCTGACATATTGTAACCCACATCTAGTCAGCTTGACCATAGCGGAGTTAGCTCTATAGTCTATGTACAAAACATAATCATTTGTTAAGCGGAAGTTCAGTTCACAACAATTTTTGATTGATTAGATTGATTTGTTTTGAGTCCAGGAGATTGAATTCGTTTGTAGGTTTCAGTCTTAATGATATATAAGAATGATTTCTTTCGATTATCACATTCTGAAAACACTTGATGTTTTGGAAATCTTTATATAAGGTAGTTAGACTCTATATCTTCTCTTCTATACTGATAAGGAATAGGTATTGCTTGGTGATAGCGTGTCCAGACTGTAAATTCGAGGAGTTCATGGATCGTGTATTGTTGCCAAGAAAACGCGCTCTGCATTTAAGATATAAGGCTGACTATCAAATCCCACTATTCAGTCTGATAAGAATAGCCCAAGAGAGTGTTGGCAATGAATGTTGTTGACTAGCTTCCTATCATGCACTTAATCAACTCAAAATAAGGAACACTTATTCGCAGATAAACTTTGTGGAGCTTTGCGTAAGAAATTTACAAAACAAACAATCCGAATTAATGCTTACCACATCCCAACATTACATTTAACTTGTATATAGATATACTTTACGCTTGTAAGTATTGACAGCGTGACCAGAGAATTAAAAGTTTTGTTATTTATATGTGTAACGGATTTATTATTATATATATATATTAATTTCGATGTTTGTTTAAATTAATTTATATTAATTAACTTATAACTTATACTGTTAAATATGTATTGCGAAACTAACGCCTATTCTCTAAAGTTGTAGAAGATTCTCGATTGTAAGAATCAACAATATATATATGTGTACGTAAACGCTAGTTTTAACGTCAGTAGTGTTACGTAAAACTTAAAATTCGGACGACAACGACGGCATGGTAGAGTTTATGTTAAAGTATATTTGAAATATAACTAGGGGAGGTCAGAAACTTCTGTTTCTCTTCACCCCACTACATAATTAGAATTAAGTGGCAGGGGCTTGTAAGAATTGAATGCTTAAATAAGTGAAGGTTAAATAATTAATTTTCCTAGTGATGAAATCACAAGCAAAGGGAAGAGCTGCGAGGAGACGTGAAAACAAAGAGAAAGAACGCGACCCTTGCTGAGTTGAGGGATGTCTTCGGAAGTTTTTCTTTCTTTCAGCGGGACCTGTGCGATCAGTTTACTTTTAGTATCTATTATTGGGTTGCTGTAATTGGTGGGCTATAAACTTCGTAAGCTATAACTGTGATTAACGCTTATTAATCGGGAAAGTTAAATTATAAATTTATAAATTTCGAACATTACAAACCATTTAACTCCAGTGGATTCCCATCGGACATAGTACTTTTACAAAAATATTACCCGACGTCATCGATGGAAACTCGACCTGTAATCACCGTGTGATCAGCGAGAACTGCAGGACTAGCTAGCTCCCTGTTAAGTGAATTGTACCTACATCAACTCGTAATCAAATCGCTCATCGTGAACTCTCCATAAGATATCAAGGAAGTTGCAGACTGGAAAGAAGACTTTATATTGCTTGTATGTTTGTGAAACTTTGTATATTAATCATTGTTTGTAATAACTACTTGTAAAAATTGTTATTGTAAATTGTATTGTTGTGTGTATATTAAAACATATTTGTATTAAAAAAAGAAAACTGTGTGTATCAATCTTGTTGGCAAATATCATGAATTGGAGATATATCGGCAATTATTTAACTACTAAATTTAAATTATCATTCAGCTCGGTTTCAGACCATTCGAAATTGTAATACATAACATATGTTACGAAACATAAACCATGTTTTAACAGTAAGATTTAGTGAAAAGTATTGAAACGTCTGTCGAAGTTGGGTAGAGTATAGTTGAGATATTAGAATAACATCATCATATATATGAAATTGTGTTTTTTTTTAATATCATGGGGGATAAAAACTGGAAAATGAAAAAACAAGTGGCGCTCAATCATGGACATATTATGTAAATTTGATCTGTAATTTTATAACACTTGTTCTTATGGGAGAGAAAAATTAGTTATTAGAGTGATGTAGAGGGGATTCTTTCCCCTATGGCTTGGGGCTCAAGATGGTCTAAACCGGGAGTTAGAGGTAATAATGACATTCATCAATGTATCTGTATAGTGTCAATACACAAAACATCCTCTCTTATAGAAAGCGGTGTATTCTTCCTCAACTTTGAACTTATCTCAGAACATTCTCTGATTCACTGATAGATAGAGAAGGTACTTGTAGCTAGGTCTTGCGGATGAACATTTGCTCTAGGTTTGTAGAAAATATGTTGATCTCTTGTTTAGAGACAAGGTAAAAAATTTCGATATAGAAAATAACAGCAATCTTACAGATTTTTTTTGTTTTGTTTTTTAATTTCGCGCAAAGCTATACGAGAGCTATCTGCGCTAGCTGTCCCTAATTTAGCTGTGTAAGACTAGAGGGAAGGAAGCTAGTCATCACCACCCACCGCCAACTCTTGGGCTACTCTTTTACCAACGAATAGTGGGATTGACCGTCACATTATAACGCCTCCACGGCTGAAAGGACGAGCATGTTTGGTGGGAGAGGGATTCGAACCCGCGACCCGTTGATTGCGAGTCGAGCGCCTTAACCACCTGGCCATGCCGGGCCCTTACAGAAGGAAAATATATATTCTGGAATTAAAATTTGATCACTAATACGCTGCTGCAAGCTCTTGCTTTTGAAGTTTCCCCCGATATTCTCACAGGTGCCTTTTCCATGTTAAATTACACAAAACTTCAGTTCAGAATCTAAGCCGATGATTAGTTTATAATAGCAAAAGTTGTTCTGTCTGTTTTTATTGAAGTAGAACCATTGAAATAAATATAAGCAGCAAGGTACATTTAAGAGCTAGACTGAAAAGTTATTATATTACTGAGAGTCTTGCTTGTTAAATGAAAATAAAACAAGGTTAAAAATTACCGATAACCCCACTAAAGTTATTCTTCTGAGTGAAGATGTTGAGATTTCTTATATAAAATGAATATTATCAGAAAGAATATCCATTTACTAATGCTAGAAACATTCTTATAAAGGTGTGAGTACATTGATAATAACACTAACCCTGTTCAATAACTTAAAAGAAAATATTCAGGACTGAGAGTGTGATTTAGATATCAGCTAAATTAATGTAAATTTCCTAAACTGATATATGGGTTTTTGCTTAAGGTTAAATAGCAATTCTGAAAGAAGGAAAGTCAACACTCCAATGAGACCTAACTTGTACCATAAGCAACAGTTATTTAAATTGTATTATCTTTATACATAATTAATGTAAAATGATTTGAAAAATTTGGAATGTATTCTCATGATACACAATGTTTGGATATCCGTTAAGAAAATTTGAGATTGTGAACAAAGACCTTACAGCTTGTAGCCAACCTACTTATGCTTTACAGTAATAAAATAGTTTCTTGTCATGACATTAAATTCAATCTCTTCAACAACGTACACGACTTGGATCACGTTATATAGCACGTTAACTTTATTTACGTTCTGATATAAAAATATTCATCTATCTTTAATACGTACATTTGTCGAAAACAGCTTTAATCTCTGTCGTTTTTATTTTCACCTTAATTTAAAATGTTAGGATCTCTTTTCCTAACGCTATCGCAGCTATTACAACTATCAGAAGATCCTCTTCGATCTCTGTTCCTAACACTATCAGAACTAGAGGGAGGTATTAACAACTATCAGAAGATCCTCTTCGATCTCTGTTCCTAACACTATCAGAACTAGAGGGAGGTATTAACAACTATCAGAAGATCCTCTTCGATCTCTGTTCCTAACACTATCAGAACTAGAGGGCGGTATTAACAACTATCAGAAGATCCTCTTCGATCTCTGTCCCTAACACTATCAGAACTAGAGGGCGGTATTAACAACTATCAGAAGATCCTCTTTGATCTCTGTTCCTAACGCTATCATAACTAGAGGGAGGTATTAACAACTATCAGAAGATCCTCTTCGATCTCTGTTCCTAATGCTATCAGAACTAGAGGGCGGTATTAACAACTATCAGAAGATCCTCTTCGATCTCTGTTCCTAATGCTATCAGAGCTAAAGGAGGGACCACCGCTACTGAAAGAGAACTGCATCCCGTCTCAGAGAGGTCCTTTTCTGGACAATGTCTGACTGCAGCTCCTGGTTAAGTAATCAAAACATCGTGAAATTAGAAAGCAGCTTAAGAGAAACAAGAATAACCAATGAACGTCATGAAATACCCAGGACCTGATATAGCCACATAACGAATTATCTTGGAATTCATGATTTACAGGTAGGAGGAGGAGCCCTCAATTGGTCAGTGGTAAGTTTACGGACTTAAAAACACTAGCATCTGGGGTTCGATTTCACGCGTTAGACAGAGAGCAGATAGCCAATTATGTAGCTTTGTGATAAGAAACAAATAAAGTAGGAGGTACTATGGTCTTGATTCATATTATAGTTATATATTCGCCTATAATTTTCAGAATGGAAGACAGTTGTTAGTATAATATAAAAAGATTTTATGAGTTTATTTGACATACGCAGATTCTAAACAACTAAAACCAGTTAAAGTAAATCATTTTACTTTGAATGAACTGCTTTTACATTTTAAAAACCTTTTTTGTTCTAGATTAAAGAAAATATTAGTCGATATTCCCATCAAAACTCATAGAATATATTCATCTTACTTCTTATAACCATTGAATGCATCATTCTGCTGTGATGCAGCAATGACTCTTCTTCATCAATCCATTACATTTTCATGGCAGCATTTTCATATTTGATAGACTATCAAATTTTGGAAGTACGCCAGAGTATCATTCTTAATGGAATGCTATTACCAGTAAATAGTCAGGAAAATATAAAGTTTTTCCTTAAGATAAATAGAAACACATCAGATAATATTATTTTATTTCTTGCTTCACGAATATAGAATTTGTATCCAGCCTATATATGTTAACTCTCTAGAGAATACAGTTCGAGATATTTCCTCTTACTAAACACTGTTATAAGTCACAACTTAATCTGATGTGATGTCATTTCAAAGGAACGCTTGATTAACTGTTATAATGATTTCAAAGCACAAGGAAAGTTTTTTGGAGTTACATAAGATATTTTTATCATAGCTTGGAAATTAGTATTCCACGAGGTATTAGTCTCTTCTGAGCAATTTTCTGTAAGCCATTTTCGTAGATGTAGAAAAAAAAATTCATATAAAAGTCTTAGTTTTATGCATTTATAAAGAAGAAGAAGAAGAGTACAGAGGTTTTTTTTGTCATTTAAAAAAATTGCACTTAAACAGTGCTAAGAATATTACTTGAACGACCACAAGGTTTGTTTGTTTTAGAGCAAAGCCATATTAGGCTATTTGCTGTGTCCACCGCGGAGAATCAAAACCTGGGTTTTAGCGTTGTAAGTCTGTAAACTTACCGCTGTCCTATGGGGAAACCACCACAACCTATAGAATTATCTAAAAGCCATTAAAACAAAATACGGGTTTAAGATCTTGAACAACTTTATAGTGGAAATATTTTTTAAGCAATTGTTTGTTTGTTTGTTTTGGAATTTCGCGCAAAGTTACACGAGGGCTATCTGCGCTAGCCGTCCCTAATTTAGCAGTGTAAGACTAGAGGGAAGGCACCGCTAACTCTTGAGCTACTCTTTTTACCAACGAAGAGTGGGATTGACCGTCACATTATAGCACCACCACGGCTGAAAGGGCGAGCATGGTTGATGGGATGGGTATTCGAACCCGCGACCCGCAGACCCAAAAAAACCAACTTCGAAGAGCGATCTACCCCAAGTTTTGAAGCAAGAGTGGGCGAAAATCCCACAATCTAAAATGGACGAGATGATTCTCACGATGCCCCAAAGGATCAACGAACTCCATGAAGCGAAAGGAAGATCTACTAGATATTAATTAGATTATAAATATATCAATTCGTGTGAATATGACTGAAAAATGTCATTTTTTTCTGAAAAGGTGGCGTCTATTTACTTGTGACCACGCTGTGTAGATTATAATTACTAGAAACAAAGAAAATTTCCAGGATATAGTTCTGATGTTTTTATCAGTAGAGCTTCCGTGATTTATCTTCCGTTCATATCGGTTTAACTTCGCAGAATTTTAATGTTGTTTCCTGATATAGAGGTTTTGGTTCCTTTTAAATGTTCAAAACAAAAGATGGTATTTTCAAAATCATTTAAATGGTCTCGCATTTGATTTAACGTATTATTCCTTTGGTGTCCTTTTGTTTCAAGTAATTTCTTCCAATGATGTTTTTTTTTGTTGTTGTTAAAAAGTAACGAAGAGTTGAAGTTAATGTTGTTCTTTTGGAAGAGGCTTTTCCATATTCTGACAAGGTTGTCTCATGTACAAACTTGTTCACACATAAAGGTAGATTTATTCTGTTTCTTTGTTGTTAACTACAAAGCTACACAATGGTGTATCTTTGATCTGCAAAATCGTGGGTATCGAAACCCGATTTCGAGCTTTGTAAGCTCTCGGACTCACCGGGGGACGTGGACAGTAAGTTAACAGTTCTTGTTGTTTTGGCACTTTACATATCGATAATATAAGTTTCGAAATGGTCTGTTGTGAGTGATAACATAAAGCGATGAGAAAGTGTTTTAATGTAATTAGTTATTTATTCATTGAGAATTAGAATAATCAAATCATTCATAATTATAACAAAAAATTCTGATTGCAACTGGAAAGGTACTATAAGAGTAACACCACCAGAGAACTCTAGTCATTAGTAAAAATATTGGGAACCATTACTAGAGAGAATAGTCCTGGCATAGCCTGGTTATTAGGGCACTTGAAACTCAATCTGAGGGTCGCGGGCTCAAATCTCGTCCCCTTTATAATGTGACGATCAATCTCATTATTCATTGGCAAAGAGTAACTCAATAGTTTGTGGTGGATGGTGTTGATTAGCTATCTTTCCTCTAGTTTATCGCTTCAAAATTAGGGATGACTAACACAGATAGCCTTCGAATAGCTTTGCGCGAAATAAAAAAAATAAAACAAAAAAACTAGAGAGAATAATATTATGAGTCTTATTAGACAATAAATAACATTAAAAGACTTTTACCAGATAGAATACCATAAGGAGATGGTTATTATATACATATAAAATATTAGGATATGGTTACCAGAGAGAGAGAAAAAATAACAGGAGACGTTCAATAGAGAGAAATAAAAAATATAAAAAAACGGTTAATAGGGAGAGAGAGAGAAAAAAAAATATTAGATGACAGTTACTTGAGAGAGAGAGAGAGAGAAGAATATTGGAACACGGTTATTAGATAAATTTTCACAAAAATAAGTTATCATTGGAATTTCAGCAACAACATTTTCTTACAAAACGTTTTTGATTTCAATTGTTACATTAGACCTTTAGTTATTTTCTATACTGCTTCTGTAGTTCTTCTAGAAAACGGAACTGTACCAGTGCTGGAATTTTTATATGCAGTAAGCTACTTGGTCTGATAGCGCAAGAAGATTTACATGCGTATCTTTTAATAGCAGAGTTTATCAAGAAAGTCGTCATTCCTCGCTCAGGCGTCTTAAAACTAATCCACAGAGCTTTTCCTCCGTAAAGGGCGATCACATTTATAGGTTCCTCTCTATGTTTGTGCATGTGTGTATGTAGATATATATATATATATATGCATATATCACATTGATATATTCTTATCCACCATATAGTGGGTAAAATCATATAAGGCAGAATCATTGCGAAGTCACCATTTTTTTTTTCTAAACCTATTGAAATGTACCTGATGATGACAAAACCTTGTCGAAACGTTGTATATTTGCTGTTATGTTAAACTTATATTAAAGTTTTTCTTCATTACCCATTCAAGCCGTCTCCAACCATTACTATTGAAATGTTAATTCTCTGCAACAACTGGAATGTTCTAGTATTGCATTCCGCGGCTTTTAGGGGCTATAGCATAAAGTATCTAGTTTCAGCAAATGTTTCACATCAATCATTGTTTTTTATGTTTTATTGGGAAATTTTGTTTTGTAACAATAAAAACTGTGTAGGTATGAACTGCACACAGATAAAAACTGTCACTTTTTTCTAATAGTGAGATCAATCTGTTTCTAATAAAAACTCGGACTTATGTCTAAATTGTCTGCCTTTTGTAATCGCACTTATGTATAAGCATAGCCTATCATTCTTAACTGGACTTTTGTGTAAGCATAACCTGCCTTCTATAATCCTGAGTTTTAAAGTTCTATAGACAGAAGTAAGGTATAAAATCTATCAAGCTAGGTGACAATATGTGTTTATTGCCTATTTTTTGTTTTGCAGCTTAGTTTTGGTAGTGAGTGCACGATGTACATTAAGAATAATTAGGATGAAGCTTCAACGTAGACTCAATGTTACATACAGATTACTTTTCTGAACAATGATTATTATGAATTGTTTTAACCTTTGTCGTTCTTGAAACCGGGTTTCGATACCCGTGGTGGGCAGAGCACAGATAGCCCATTGTGTAGCTTTATGCTTAATTACAAACAAACAAACCTATGAGGATTAACATCTTTTTGATATTTTCTCTGTGTTTGGGACTAACAAAACTCATAGAAACGAAAATATTTTTCTAGTTTGTTGTTTAGCTTGTAAATCAGTGATGGTTTGTTCCTGACAGGTTACAATAAAAGTTAGAAAAGGGGAAAAAAAATCTAGCTGAGTTAAATGGAGCCATTCTTTTTCTTTTGTTTTACCTTTCAAGGTTTTTGTCGTTTTTTCCTCAGTATAATTTTTTGCTCTGTTAGAAAACTAGAATATTTGCACAATAAGTTCCTTTATTAACGCTTATGGAACAAATGCGTGATGGTGTTAAGCCTCTTCAAATTTAACACCAGTGCAAGAAATGGTTATGGTTATCTTGTAAACATGGTTTTTATGACGTTTGCAAAAAATGCTTATGAAGCGAACCAGAGTTAGTTTATTTTTTAGAGAACATTATAACAATTTTACTTAGATGACTCTGGTAGGTTTATCTGTTTTGAAGTTATTTAATGAATTTGTAGTTAGACTAAATGTAATAATGATGATAAAAAACTAGCATTATAGCATTATAACACAGTGTTGTTAATTTGCCCTTATGCCCATAATGGAGTTTCTGTAAAAATATGCCTAATAAGCTTTTAACTGGACACTTTGCCTATTATAAGTCGTTTTCAGCTTTCATTCAATGCTTAAAACATATTATCAGGCTGTCTGAGACACTTTTAATTTGCATAGCGCCAAAACCGGTGAAATACGAAGCTTATTTGATTATCAAGTACGAATAAAAATCACAATGAAACTAGTGAAAAAGAAGTTTAAAACTATCAGTTGTTTTGTTGAGAAGTTCCTTAACAAATTTTCAACTTAAGAAGCTTTTACAAGTTTATGTTATACGAATATAAGCTCTATATATCCAAAGAGGTTTCGAGATTAAGCACGAGCCTGTAGAATAACGCATGTTGACAGCTGCAAGATCCATTTCAGGCTAAATGAAATAAACTTTTTTGTTCACGTGGAGTTCTGAAAACATTGGAGAGACTTGTAAAAGTTTACTATAGCGTTAGTTATTGCTAGATACCTTTCGACTAATTTCAATGCCAATTGTATATTACACGTTCCACCAGACACTACGGTTGTTTCCCCTAAGGTATGTACTTCTATAATTATCATTTCGTAAAAGAACAGTGAACACTCAAAAGACAAGAAAGAAAAATAACCATCGTGGGAGTTGATTTATCGAGTTGTCGTAATGAGCAATTTCCTTTTTTTACATAACTTGTGTTTGGCTACAAGAGCATTTGAAGGTTATAGGAAAGCCGCAAGGAGCACCTTTAATCATTCCAACGAGCGTCTAAACAGCTGAAGGCAAGTAAATCTTTATAATTTCTCTTTTCGGTTTGAGGACAAAACCATTAAAACAAATTGGTCTCTTAGTCTTATAACATAAAGCTATTTGACTGGAATGTCACGTATGTACATAATTGTACAATTAATTTTATAGATAGGTTTGAAAGATTGTCCAAATATTTCAAAAAATAATTAAAACACTTAGCATCGGTTATTTATTTGTTGATTTTTTTCTATCTATTTAAAGTTTTTTATAAACAGATTCTTAATACATTTCATTCTGTGATGCCTAATGCGTTTTAAGACCGAATGCTTTATTTTATTTCCTAGGCTGTGATTTGTTTGTTTGTTTGTTTTGAATTTCACGCAAAGCTACACGAGGGCTATCTGCGCTAGCCGTGCCTAATTTAGCTGTGTAAGACTAGAGAGAAGGCAGCTAGCCATCACCACCCACCGCCAACTCTTGGACTACTCTTTTACCAACGAATAGTGGGACTGATCGTCACATTACAACGCCCCCACGGCTGAAAGGGCGAGCATGTTTGGTGGGAGAGGGATTCGAACCCGCGACCTGAAGATTGCGAATCGAGCGCCTTAACCACCTGGCCATGCCGGGCCCCCTAGGTAGTGAATAAGAATAGGTGTAGGAAAAGGTTGTAGAGTACTTATTGCATATCTGTGTAAAACTTTACACTATCTGTTTTTGCCGCCCTCTAGTGATATTATAAGAAAGATTGTAAGATCTAGTATGGTGTTTTCAAATTGTTACATCCACAACCAAAAGGTAAATAATTTGAAAAACTTGAAGACTGAGTTGTCACTTATTTAGTGAATTATTTAGGAATTAATTTACATTTCTTTTGTATTGAATATATCGCAAGATTCAAGATCAAATGAATCTTGTAATATCAGTTGTTTTGTAGTACTTGTTGACGATTCAATAACTTAACTAGTAGTCATCAAGTTACTCTCTTTTTAAAAAGAAAAATCAAATAAACTTCTAACATGATACTCTGAATATGGATTAGCTGAATCAATATTGTGTATTGAATAAAGAAATGTACTTTCAACAGAACAAGGTTGCATTAAATAAACTTTTTTGATTATAATAGCCCCCCCTCCAGTGGCACAGCGGTATGTCTGCGGACTTATAATGCTAAAAACTGGGTTTCGATACCCGTGGTGGGCAGAGCATTGTGTAGCTTTGTGCTTAATTCCAAACAAACAAATGATTATTATAGGGAAAACATGACATTTTTCTTGCAAAATGTCTATGACAAGATATCGTAATTTCATGTCTTTCTACTTCTCTTTTTTTATACACACATATATATGTATTTATATATGTTTAGCTAGAATATAAATTAAACAAGGATATACACAGACTGGAGGCGTATTATTTATTTCCATGTTAAAAATATTTTAAAATTAATTAAATTAATTAAATGTTGCTCGAAGATTCACTGTGGGTACAAGGGATATGTTAGTAACATAATAGAATCTATCATTTTTCGAAGTATAGAGTAATGGTTCAAGCATAGAATAAAAAAATTAGACTGAATATATTGTTTTATGTCGTGTAGTACTATCTATAACTGGAGAAGTAAATTATTTTTTGATCTAATAAAG
This sequence comes from Limulus polyphemus, assembly GCF_000517525.1. Classification (NCBI taxonomy): domain Eukaryota; kingdom Metazoa; phylum Arthropoda; class Merostomata; order Xiphosura; family Limulidae; genus Limulus; species Limulus polyphemus. The sequence goes on along the minus strand of NW_013666605.1, from coordinate 247,161 downwards.
TTCATCGTTTCGACTCGAGAAAATATTCCGTAGCGAACAATAAAAATAGTTTGGTATGTACTTAATTCATTCTTGATAGCACTTAATAACAAAGTATTTAGGAAAAACTTTTCTGGATATTTCATAGCCCCCCCCCCCCGATAACAATGTTATACTAGGGAAAAGGTTTATAGTTTTTTTTTTTTGTTGCTTGTTTTCTCGAATTTTTGCGCAAAGCTACACAAGGGCTAACTACCGACAGCATCCATAATTTTGAACTGATAGAAGGAATTCATGATACTTGAAGGAACGCAGGACAACGAGAAAAATGTTATCGTAATCCTGGGGAAGGAAAGGCCACTTTCGCAAAGCGCTCGGGCTTCTTTTCAGAAAAGTTGACTAGTCAGCAGCATCCATTGCCAACCATTTGGCTAATCTTGTCTGATAGAATAGTGGGATTTGATCTTCATTCAGCCAATGCATCCATAGCCCTAAACTACCGATGCGTTTTTGCAGCAAAGGGACACGAACAGTAAGCTCTTAGATTCAAATATGTGCACGCTAACCACGGTCTAATGGATGTTTAATTAGACTTGAAAACTAAAATCATCTTCAGAAAAACTGTTTTAATGTAGAGACCAGGAAAAAATCGTCCGAGGAATATTTATTAGAACTTGAAGCCCTCAATGGCTCAGCAGGTTTATTCATGCAGGTTTACGACGCTAAAAATCGGGTTTAGATACTTGTAGTGGACAGAGCACAGATAACCCATTGCGTAGCTTTACACTTAACCAAAACCAAGAAATTGAAAACAATAAAATACACAATAAAGTTTTAGTGCATTTAATCACTCCTACTAGCACAAACATGTTTCGGAAAAATGCTTATTGAGTGCTAAATAGATGAAGATAAAAAAAATGGAGAAAGGTTTCTGAAGAATGTTTAACACAAAAACAAAAACTAATATCCTTAGAAAAAACATCATACTCGGGAAATGTATTACTTGCAAAAACAAAGAACAAAGCTCTGGAAAAAAACAACATACTCCAGAAATTTATCATTTACAATAACAATTAACAAATCCCTGGTATCAACAGCATATGCGGTAAATGTATGATCTGTAACAACAAATAAAAAGAAACCCTGGAAACAGCAATTTCCTCGGTAAATGTAGAATCTGCAACAACAAAAACAAAGCTACGGGAAAAACACCACACTCCGGAAATGTATCATCTACAATAACAAATAACAAAGCTCTGGTAGCAACAGCATCTGCGGCAAATTTATGAATTATAACAACAAATAAAAACTTGGAAACAGCGATATATTCGGTAAAGGTATCAATCGCAATAACAAAGGAAAACAGTCCTGGAAACAACAGTATCCTCGGTAAAACTATGATCTGCAATAACAAAGAACACTGTCCTGGGGACAACAGTATACTCTGGAAAGGTGTCACTTGCAACAAATAAATAACAAAACTCTGGGAACAACAGTATCCTCGGTAAAATTGTGTCTTCTGCAATAATGATAAAGCCCTTGGAGCAACAACGTACTCAAACATTTTTCATCTGAATGTTTAGTCGACTAGGGTAGAAATAACTATTTTCTGTCGTCTAGTGGTAGTTAGCCTTTCATTTTTAATTATTTATCAGAAACGTATGATTAATTTCCATCATACTAATATCTCCATCAGAATTCTGTCGTAGCATAGTCAGAATAATTTAAACTGAACTTACTATAAACCATTTTATATCGAAACTATTTACAACTGCACGATTTGCTAATTCAGAAAAGTAAACTCCACCTGTTTGTTTTAAACTAGCTAACGAATCTAATTATTGCAAGAGGAAGACATAGGTGTTATCGTGGGGGTGGAAGGTGACATAGGGGAAGCTTGTTAGAAACGTCGACCCCCTTATATCACTCCCCACGAGGTGCTTTAAAAGTAAGTGGTAGATGTGGTGACAATTGGTCCAGCGGTTTGCCAGTTAGCTGATACACACACACACATTCTTTTATTAAATTATGGTCGAAATAATATTTTAAATTTAAAATTATTTTACTAAATTAAGAAATAAAATGTTTAAAACCGAATTATAACCATAAGTTAAAACAAGTATAAATATTTTAATAGAATATTTAACGAAAAGTCATACAACATATTCTAGGAAATACCTAAGCATTCTGCTGTAGCTATAAGTTTTACGAAATATTCAATATTACATATTAGCTACATAACTTTTAAAAATTTTGAATTTTGAATATTAGCTATGTTTTTCTAAAACATCTGGAATTTGCATTTGATAGATTAGTTCATGATGTTAGGTATGATGAAGTTAAATACACATAATCAACACAGTAGGTATGATGGAGTTAAATACACATAGTCAACACAGTAGGTATGATGAAGTTAAATACACATAATGAACACAGTAGGTATGATGGAGTTAAATACACATAATGAACACAGTAGGTATGATGGAGTTAAATACACATAGTCAACACAGTAGGTATGATGAAGTTAAATACACATAGTCAACACAGTAGATATGATGGAGTTAAATACACATAGTCAACACAGTAGGTATGATGAAGTTAAATACACATAATGAACACAGTAGGTATGATGGAGTTAAATACACATAATGAACACAGTAGCTATGATGGAGTTAAATACACATAGTTAACACAGTAGGTATGATGAAGTTAAATACACATAGTCAACACAGTAGATATGATGGAGTTAAATACACATAGTCAACACAGTAGGTATGATGAAGTTAAATACACATAGTCAACACAGTAGGTTTGATGAAGTTAAATACACATAGTCAACACAGTAGGTTTGATGAAGTTAAATACACATAGTCAACACAGTAGGTTTGATGAAGTTAAATACACATAGTGAACACAGTAGGTATGATGAAGTTAAATACACATAGTCAACACAGTAGGTATGATGGAGTTAAATACACATAGTCAACACAGTAGGTATGATGGAGTTAAATACACATAGTCAACACAGTAGGTATGATGGAGTTAAATACACATAGTCAACACAGTAGGTATGATGGAGTTAAATACACATAATCAGCACAGTAGGTATGATGAAGTTAAATACACATAATCAGCACAGTAGGTATGATGAAGTTAAATACACGTAGTCAACACAGTAGGTATGATGAAGTTAAATACACATAGTCAACACAGTAGGTATGATGAAGTTAAATACACATAGTCAACCCAGTAGGTATGATGAAGTTAAATACCTCGCTCCCCCTGAAAGCGCCAGTATGAGAAAAAAATCATTTTTTTTGCGTCGTTTGGTTACATAAAATAAAACATTAATTGAAGTTTGGGGAAGTAGATCACTATTTATTATGTTGTGTACTATCGTTGATATTTCAGATGGTCAAAAGAACACGAACTAATGCATGTTTTTTGTATAAAATTACTGTACAGGAGAGGTTAATTAACCCCTCAAACTACCTAACATATAAATTGTATATGAATAACCAGCCCTTCAGTAGTGAACTCTGGCTGAACATTGAGTGTTAAACCAACTATCGGGAGGGTGTTCACTCGTTATTAATTGTTTTATTCGGTGATATTATATTAAAGTTTTATACACAGATCTGGACAATGTACTTGAAAGATGTGAAGTTGATGAAATCGTCATTGATGAAGATCAATGTTTTTCAGTGCTTTACTTGAGTAGAAATTACTATAGGTATATAAAATGCAAGTGTTAAAGTTAACAAACTCACTAACAGGGGTCAGTAAGAACATAAAATCAACAAAATTCTTATAATTGTTATGCAGATTGACATATCATTAGAATGCTTTATTCGATCAAGTAGATTCTCAGTAGGCTTAAGATAATAATTCAAAAAAAAAAAGAGTTATCTCAGTTTGGATACATAAATTAATGTTATGGTATGTTCTAATGTACCTGAAGCCAAAACATTTTCGAATGTTTACTGGTTTTAATAAACGTTATCTAATTCCAAGCTTTAATGATTCGAAAAGCATTGCTTCGTGTAAAGTTTTAAAATTTAGAAAATATTGCCTTGTTTCGAATAGAAGTGAGAAATTGTAAAAAAAGAAAGAAATTTCTTCATGTTGTTATATAGGACCTAAAGTATATATCAAACAAACTAGAACTTATTTTATTGAATTTCATGCTGTTATATAGGACCTAAAGTATATATCATATCATACAAACTAGAACTTATTTTATTGCATTTCATGTTGTTATATAGGACCTAAATATATAACAAACAAACTAGAACTTATTTTATTGCATTTCATGTTGTTATATAGGACCTAAAGTATATATCATATCATACAAACTAGAACTTATTTTATTGCACTTCATGTTGTTATATAGGACCTAAATATATAACAAACAAACTAGAACTTATTTTATTGCATTTCCTTGTGCCGAATTTCATCAGTTTGAAAGTCGGTACCTCTATCAAACTGTAATGGTTAAAAACAACTTGTGACAAGCTGAAATGCTGTTCAAAAAACTGCCTTGTACCAAGTTGTACTATTTAAACAAAACGAAAAAAAAGATACCTTGTACTCACTTGTAATGGTTAAATAACACACTGCTTTGTGTCAAATGTTAGTGGTTCCACAGTGGTAAAGTAAAATAAAAAATAGACACTTTTCATGTAGCACTTGAAATACACACACACACACACACAAACACATATATATATATATATATGTAAATTACAAATCATGTTAAAAGTATTTTGTGACTCCAAATATCAAAGGTATTAAACTAGTCAGCCAAACGTAACCTCATACAGAGTTTAAATTTGTTTTGGAAGCAAAGTTTCGGTGATCCAGACATTTAATAAATAAAACTTACAGTATAGGAAAAATATTCTATTATTTAGAACGACTACAATAAACTAATTAAAGCTTTTGTACTCTATAATAAAATGGGTGACGTTGTAAATTTGATGTATGTATATATTCTTATTAACAAAAACACCATCTCTAGTTTCTGTACATTCGTATTTTAGCCTCTATGACAGTTATTGTGCAGCTATATAATGTTTATGTCGAGCAATGGATCTATCACAGTAGGGAACTCAACAAAAAATCACTGGTTAATCTATGAAAAGTTGTTAACATGATGATATATCGCGTGCTAACGTAACTTTCTCAGCAGGGAAAGGGAATAACAATTATAAGTAATCTAAGGATTGTAGTTCTTTCTAGACTAAAGTTTATGTAGATAAATACAAAAAAGGAATAGAAATTGAATAATTATTGTGTTTTGGCACTTGTGTATAAAGTTAAAATCATAAATAATATTCAACGTTAAAATTGGTACACAATTAAAAATATTTTATTTAGGCCTATCTATGGCCTTCAAAAAGTTGACGACTCTACATGTAGATAAGCCTAAATAAAATGTGTACCAATTTTAACGTTGAATATTATTTATGATTTTAACTTTATACACAAGTGCCAAAACACAATAATTATTCAATTTCTATTC
>NW_013666605.1:231159-241648 GCF_000517525.1 Limulus polyphemus | reverse complement strand
GAATAGAAATTGAATAATTATTGTGTTTTGGCACTTGTGTATAAAGTTAAAATCATAAATAATATTCAACGTTAAAATTGGTACACATTTTATTTAGGCTTATCTACATGTAGAGTTGTTAACTTTTTGAAGGCCATAGATAGGCCTAAATAAAATATTTTTAATTGTGTACCAATTTTAACGTTGAACATTATTTATAATTTTAGAAATTGAATAATTTATTTAAAAAATAGAATCTACTCATTCCTTTAAATTGCAAAAATAAATGTCACAGTGGTAAATAATTTATTTCGAAGCAATTAGTGAATCCAAAACACATGAAACTACGAACTGTTTATTTAACTGATTGCATTTCAAATACATTACGTTAGTGTTTCCCTTACTTTAACTATTTTTCACCTTTCTTTTCCACTAAACACCTATGTGCATGTCCTTGAGCAGATGGAAATAACACTAAAATATGCTTCCGGGAAAATACTCACTGGAATGTACGACACTAAGCTGTGTCAATTATTTCAACACAAAATGTGAAACAAAGTCGTATTTGTTACGTATACATTAAGTATATAGCGATCACTAACCGTTTTTAAAGTATTTTTAACATGCATTTTTGAATCACGATTTTTTTTACATTTTTGATGCGTATACATTGTTTTACAAAAAAAAAACGAAATATTTTACTATATAATGCTCTACCTTGTTTTATTAAAGCGAAAGAAAACATACCTTCTTACATGATGTTCAACATTGTTTTATAAGAGTTGCAGACAGAGAATTCTCACTATAGGATGTACTGAAACAGTTTATAAAAGCCAGAGACAGAGATCTTTCACTATAGGATGTTCTACATTGTTTTATAAAAGCCACAGACAGAGATCTTTCAGAATGTTTTGCATTGTTTTATAAAAGCCAGAAACAAAAATCTTTTGCTATAGGATGTTCTGCATTGGTTTATAGGAGCCACAGACAGAGATCTTTCACTGTAGGATGCTCTACATTGTTTTATAAAAGCCACAGATAGAAATCTTTCACACAGGATGCTCTACGTTATTTCATTAAAAAAAAACAGACATATTTCTTTATAGGATGTTTCACACTGTTTTATATAAGCTAAAGACAGATATCTTTTACTATAGGATGTCTTACATTGTTTTATGAAAGCTACTAAGAGAGATATTTCACTACAGAATGTTCTATATTGCTTTATTTAAGCCCCAACAGAGATATTTCTCTGCAGGATGTTATGCCGTATTTGATAAAGGCTGCAGATAGGGATAGTTCCATACATCATTTTATAAAAAAACACCGATAGAAATATTTCCTTATAGAGTTTTATGCAGTATTTTATAAAAGCCAGTGACTGAGATATTTTCCAACAGGAAGTTCTACATCGTTTTAAATAGTACAGGATGTACTGCTCTGTTTTATAAAAGCAACAGACAGACATGCATATCCTTACAAGATGTTCTAAATTGTTTTATGATAGCCACATTCAGAGATCTTTCATATGGTATATTTCATATTGTTTTAAAAAGCTGCAAACAGAGTTATTTCACTACAAGATGTTCTACATTATTTTGTAAAGGCCACAAATCGAAATACTTCCCTACAAGATGTTCTACATTGTTTTACAAAAGCTAAAGACAGAGATCTTTCACTTTAGAATTTTCTACATTGTTTTATGAAAACCACAGACAGAGACAAAGTTCTTTCTCTGTAGGATGATCTACCTCACATTATAACAACCACAGATAAAAATATTTCCTTATAGAGTGTTATGCAGTGTTTTATAAAAACAACGACTGAAATATTTTCCATCAAGAATTTATACATCTCTGTGGTTGTTATAAAACCAGAGACAAAGTTCTTTCTCTGTAGGATGATCTACCTCACATTATAAAAACCACAGATAAAAATATTTCCTTATAGAGTGTTATGCAGTGTTTTATAAAAACCAACGACTGAAATATTTTCCATCAAGAATTTCTACATCGTTTTATAAAACTACTCGATGTTCTGCTTTGTTTTATAACAACCACAGATAAAAATATTTCCTTATAGAGTGTTATGCAGTGTTTTATAAAAACCAACGACTGAAATATTTTCCATCAAGAATTTCTACATCGTTTTATAAAACTACTCGATGTTCTGCTTTGTTTTATAACAACCACAGATAGAGAGATTTCCGAAATATTTTACTGTACGAACATTCTACAGTCATAGACAGACATATGTTCCTATTGATTTTATCAACATTCTTTTATATAAACCACAGACAGAGATATTATCTGGAGGATGTTCTATATTGTTCTATAAAAACTACAAACATAGATATTTCAGTGTAAAAAAAATTATACACCGTTTATAATACCCAAAGATATATATATCATTACAGGATGTTCTAAATTATTTTTCAAAAGCCAAAGCTAGAGATCTTTCACTATATGATGTTTTACATCGTTTTATAAAAGCCAGAGACATAGAGATTTTCCTGTATAATGTTATGCAGTATTTTAAAAAGCGAATTGCTGAGATGTTTTCCCACAGAAAGTTCTACCCTGTGTCATAAAAGCCAGAGACAGAGATATTTCTATACAAGATGTTGTATATTGTTTCATAAAAGCTACAGAAAGAGACATTTTCTTACAAGATGTTCTGCATTGTTTGATAAAAGCCTCAAACAGAGATTTGTCACTACAAAACATTTTACTTTGTTTTATAACAACCAAATATAGAAATATTTCCGTATAGGATGTTCTACATCGTTTTACGAGAAACACAAACAGACACCTTTCATTAAATGATGTTCTACGTTGATTAGAAAACACACAGACAGACATATATCACTACAGATTTTTTCAACATTTTTATACAAACCACAGACAGAGATATTAGCCTAAAAGATGTTCTACATTTTTCCATATTTCACTGTAAGTTACTTTCACTATAGAATATTCTACATTTCATACAGAAACGCAGACGGATATGTATCTTTACAGGATGTTCTAAATTGTTTTGTAAAAGCCGCAGTCAGAGATCTTTCACTATGGGTTCATTTATATTGTTTGATAAACGCTACAGATACAGATGTTTAACTACAGGATGTTCTGCATTATTTTGTAAAACCACAGACAAACATCTTTCACTATAGAATGTTCTATATTGTTCTATAAAAGTTACAGACATAGATCATTCACTATAGGATATTCAAAGTTGTTTCATAAAAGCCCCAAATAGATATATATCCTTACAGGATATTCTACATCGTTCTATGAACCCCAAGGACAGAGATATTTCATTATAGGATGTTTTACACTGTTTTATAAAAGCTAGAGACTGTGATAATTCACTACAGGATGTTCTTCATTGTCTTATTTAAGCCACAGACACATATATTTCCCTGCAGGATATTATACCTTATTTCATAAATACCGCAGACAAGGATAGTTCCATACAGGATGTTCTGAATTGTTTTATAAAAGTCACAGACAAAGTTCTTTCACTGCAGGATGCTCTACATGTTTTACAAAAGCCACAAACAAGTATATTTCACTACAGAGTGTTCTATATCACATTATAAAAACCACAGATAGAGATATTTCCTTATCGAGTGTTATGCAGTGTTTTATATGATTGAGATATTTTACTATAGCGTTTTTTACATCAATTTATATAACTACAGGATGTTCTACATTGTTTTATAAAGGACAGAGGCAAAAATGTTTCAATACAAGATGTTGTACATTGCTTTGTAAAAGCTACAGACAACAAATACTTTCCTACAAGATGTTCTGCATTGTTTTATAAAACGCTACAGTCTCTCATATTTCCGTATAAAAGCTACAGATAGAGATTTTTCACTATATGATGTTCTATGATGTTTTGTAAAAGCCACAGACAGCCATATATCCATAGAAAATTTTAAACATTGTTTTATAAAACGCTACAGTCTCTCATATTTCCGTATAAAAGCTACAGATAGAGATTTTTCACTATATGATGTTCTATGATGTTTTGTAAAGCCACAGACAGCCATATATCCACAGAAAATTTTAAACATGGTTTTATAAAAACTACAAACGGAGCTCTTTTACTGTAGAATGTTCTACATTGTTTTGAAAAAAACACCGACAGAAATATTTCACTGTAAGATATTCTATTCTACCTTTTTAGCCCCCCAGTGGCACAGCGGTATGTCTGCGGACTTACAACGCTAGAAACCGGGTTTCGATACCCGTGGTGGGCAGAGCACAGATAGCCCATTGTGTAGCTTTGTGCTTAATTCCAAACAAACAAACAATTCTACCTTTTTAAAAATGATTTGTTAAATAAGGGAGAGTCGTGAGACTAACAATAAAACATTGCATCTAAATAAAATTAAGATTTAGGTATTGGTTTTTCAGCCTGAACGTCAGTTTATGCGCTCGTGGGATAAGCGCCATGTCAGAAATATCTAGGACTCGGATGTAGCGCACCTAATTTTGAACTACACTGACCATAGTGAAGGGTGCCACTCAACAGCAACCGGCCGCCGCATGAGATTTTGCTAGACCATATTCGGACCAAGACTTAGGAGCAACTAAAATCTAGAAACATATGGACACCAGCTATACAGGTAATACTAGTGACGAAACACAACAAGATTATTAACACATATAGTTTGCTTACAAGAAATGAAACTGTTGAATAATTGAGTAAGCAAATGTTTGTAGGATTTAAGAGGGAACTTTTAACTAGTTATAACAGATCTGATATGCAGTTGGACTGACCAATGAACGTTTTTGATTAAGTAGCTACTAATTGAATTAGAAACCTTTGAAACATATATCAATATCGTCGTTACAACATATTATGAAAGAACTACAACCTATTTCATCCCCAGAATAGAAAAATATGATTTCAGTCGAATAAAAATATTTCTTTCCGATAGCAAATTTTTAAAAATATTTAGGCTTAAAACCGGCTTATATCACCAGTCATATATTGTGATCCGAAAAGCTTTTAACGGACCTTATCCAAAAAAGGTTGTGATTTTATAAAATGTGTATTTTCACCAGGACAAAGTTATCATATTATTTTAATAATAAAAATTGATCTATCAAATTTTTAAGATAAACAATCCAATATATATCGGTGAGTAGAATAGACTATAGTTTGAAATCTATAATTCTACTTTACTTTTAATTTTTATACTTTAAATCTTCGAAAAAACTGCTAAGTTAAAAGTGGTTAAAATATAGAGTAAATTCAAAATTACAAAATGACAAAACTTCAACAATATGGTAAGATTGACAACAAAGCCTTTGATGGGACAAAAGTTCTATTAATATAAACAATTTATGAAGAAGCTTGTCAACAGATTGTATTCTCGCATTATGTGTACAAAATATGATATGATGTGAAAGACACTACTTACTTTCTGAGTTGAAGGGTTGGAAAACTGTTTAGTTTCGTTGGTCTTGTGGGTAGTAACAGCTAATTTGTGTTAGTGTTGGAAGCTCTGAATTCAAGGGTGTTTCTTCTCTCTTATACCATTGTCGCCGGGAAGTCTTCATGATCTGCGCTTGCGCGAAACAAAAAATCGATACACTTTATACTGTTGCCTTTTCCGAGTAGCTCATCAAAATCTTGAACTCCATTTCACAATGTAGTTTAAAATAACACTGTATGCGCTTTTCATAACCCTATTAAAAATGTTCGTATAGTGCCATAAATAAACGCAAGAATTAAGTAATTTCATTATTCGTGTTCTTCTATACGTATAGCTAAACGCAAGGTTTGGGTAATCACATTATTCAGTTTTTTATTGCACTATAGCTGAACGCGAGGTTCGGGTAATCTCAGTATTCATGTTCTTGTTGCGCTATAGCTAAACGTAAGGTTTGGGTAATCACATTATTCATTTTCTTATTGCACTATAGTTGAACGCAATAATTCGGTAATCGCATTATTCATTTTCTTCTAGCTTTATAGCTAAACGTAATGGTTGGGTAATCTCAATATTCCTGTTCTTGTTGCGCTATAGCTAAACGCAAGGACTTGGTAATCGCATTACTTATTTTCTCGTTGCGTTATAGCTAAACGTAAGGGTTGAGTAATCTCATTATTCATGTTCATGTTGTGCTATAGCTAAACGTAAGAGTCGGATAATCGCATTATTCATGTTTTGCAGTGCCATAGCTAAACGGAAGCACTGGGCACTCTAATTTTTTGTGATTATTTTTAACACAGTTCTAAGCTCAAATCACCCAATTAAAATATTATTTAAATTTGACGTTACATACATGATGAATTATTAAAAAAACTATAGTGTAATAGATGAGCAAGATAGATGTATATTCTATATATAGAAAGCCTAGACATGAGACAGTACTATTTTAATATCACCAACCCCAAATCAAAACCTAAATTACAAATACCTGTATTTAACACATGTAAAAAAAAAACACCAAAAACAAAACAACAAACAAACATTTCTACAATGTTTTCACTGTGTGTTTTTCTTATAACAAAGCTACATCGGGTATTGGCTGTGTTTAACGAGAGAAATCGAACCCCTGATTTTAGTGTTGTAAATCCGAAGACTTACCGCAGTCTCACCAAAGTACTTTTCACTGTGTTAAAAAAGGCAAATTCAGGAAAACAATATATATACTATAAATTTATTCATATGCCTAAATATGAAATCAAATCTATATTTGATGACTTACCTCATGACATTAAAAACTGTTCCTTTATTTTGAATAACAATTAGAGAAAACAAGGCATAAATAGAATAAAAGGAGAGACGAAAATTTGTACCTTGAACTGCGAACTAACCTACACGTTATGTAGCTGTCTCTCGCATATTAATTATTACACCTAGCTGAGTTTGTAAATGGAAATAAGTTCAAAATACAAGTTGCTTTACAACGTATAGTAAGTGTGGGTATCATTAAGACTAATAACTCACAAAGCAGAACTTAGTTGATTATCTCAGAATGATAGCAATGGAAGATTCATAGTTTGAACCTTCCTTAACTAAAAACATTGCAAGCGTTAACCATATCTTGCATTTGCGGTTTTTGTTTGTATCTTAGAAAACAATTATCATGCACGATATGGACTCTTATGCTTAGGCACATATTAGTTGTGATGAATAGTTATTCTTAGAACCTGAATCAAGCTAGATATGCATGCACATTATCATATACCTGTTCATATATGATCACCCAGTTCAAAATAAAGATACATTTTACAGATTATGTCATGAATGTTTATTCTTCTTCTGAACCTTTAAAGGGAAGTTTGCAAACATATCCTATGAAGACTATCAGACTTGCACAAAATTTAGAACAAAATTTAAGCTTCAGTTGTGCAAATATTGCCTTAAACCTTTACCCAACTAATCTAAACTTAGAGCTCACAATCTTCAAGGTCAAAATGAAGTCGTATTTATAATAACGAAAACTTTTTTCAGAACTATCAGAACACATTTCATAATGTCAATATTGGGTTAAAGTTTTGTAAGTGTTGCAAGAATCATGCTATAATTAGCTCAGGCCTTGTGATAACGATCGTGAAGATCGATAGTAAGATTGATATTGTTGATCTTGAAGTTCTTTTATTATTACTTGTTTGAAATTCCACCTTATTTGATGGTTCGTTTTCCGTAGTCGAATTTATTATTTGAAAAAATATATTAATCTTCTCAAATCTTTGATATTTCACATGTTAATATATTTAATTATTCAAATATTCAGTGTCTATAAATCTCAGTTTGAATGTCTTGATTGCAGAATTAATATCCGACAGAAACTGACTTTTTTATTTTCATAATAAGTTTCTTACAAATGCAAAAAAAACACACAAAAAAACAGTTTTAATACCGTTAGTCTTTAAAAGAAAAACATGATTACAGATCATTTTTTCTTAAGATATAATATCTGTAAATCAGTAAAGTATAAAATAGTCTGTATGTTTAGTCATTCTTGAATTCGTCAGAGTTTAGTTGGTAGAAAAGCGTAAAGCGAACTTTCGGTCGTTTTCGATTTTGTTCTTTTTAAAACTTTTATTAATTACATGTATATATTTTTTTGAAATCGCTTAATTGTGGGCTGCTGATGAGAAAGGTTATAGTAAACACTGTAAACATAATCGATAGAGAGGTGGACGTTCATGAAAGTGTACATAGGAGGTTATCATACTTGTTACACATTATTAAAAAAAATGGCGCATCGTCACTATTTGACTTAGAAAATAATGTTCAATATTTTATGCTTTTAGAAATGCATTGTCTGTGTTCTTATGAGAATATGATTTATTATGTTTCGGCGTCCTCAGTTTGTCTGAAAACGACTAAAACTATGAAAGTTTTTTAAACTCAACTTTTAGGTTATTTGAAAAACAATTTTTGGAAAGATTTCATGAGGATTACTGTGTCATGTCGTGGCGACTACATATCGTATTATCAAATTTTAATTGGTCTTTCCACTATTGCAGTCTCCTTGTACAAAATATTGAGCTTCGTCAATGGCAATGCAAGAGTAGCAATCCAAGAAAATTTTATCCTTATATTCCGATAGTTTGTTCTTTATAGTGCATAGCTACACCTTGGACTATCTTCTCACTGTTCACTTTGGGGAATCGAACCTGGAGAATTATCATTACTCCACAGGAGGACACAGTGTAAGAGTTCATAATGATGTTTATTGGAATTGAAGCCTTGAAACATCCATCAAGTATTTAATATATAGATGCAACTCTAAATACAATTTAGATTTTTAGATGCGGTTGTTTCTGAAAAAATATAAGATTTAAATTAAATTTAATTGGGAGTGTATTTGAAAAATACAAATGGATTAAATTTACCTTAGATGTAAGTAGATCTGGAAACCAAAATATTTCCATCTTCCGAGATACATAGAGAAAGTCGTCTCATAGTTTTATCCGTCAGCAAATTAACTAAAGGGATTGGAGCCCATAAGCCAACATGTAATAATAAACAAAGCCTATTATCATTCGAAACGAAGAATATTAAGACAACAAACACCTGCCAGAGAAGCCATAAAAACTTAGTCGAGTGTAAACAGAACTACAGTAATACAATAACCGCCCACTAAACATGGAAGTGTTAGTGTCGCTTTATTCATGAAAATATCGTATAATATTAAAATTTCGCAAAACTAAATTAAAATCTTGGTATATTATGTACAGACTAATTTCACTTAGCTAATATCGCTTCATTTTCAGACCAGCCGTGATTTAGCTATAATACCAACTGCAATGTGTGTTTTTATACATATTATGATTTTTGCAAGGACTTAAAGAAACAGTATTTTTCTTAGATTGTGGGTTTCTTACAAAACTGTAAATTTTAAATAAAACGATTTAGCACATTTAAAGTTATTTTGCTGCAGAAGGAGATTGGTACTCAGACTTTCTAACCCAATGCTGCACATCACCAAGTTTAAAACTATTTTCCTGACCGAAGGACTTTACGTTCATTCTTGCTAGTTAAATTTATTTTATATCATATTTTAAGTAGCAACTGCCTGCTGGCGTTTACTAAATAGGTTGCACTTGAAAATACGTGAAAGGATAACAGGGAGAATAAAAACAACTGGCCTGTGTACTTCAACACTTTAAACAAATACTTTTTAAGAATGCAAAGTATGATGGAACATTACCGTAAAGCTGCTAATATTTTCAATACTGCTTTATTAGATGAGCAAAAGCTGTAATAAGGAAAAGTACTTAGAGCCTTTTCTCAGATTTATTACATTAAAATATTACCGTGCTTCAACGCTTTATCAGAAAAATCTACTACATATTTCACATTTAATCTTACAGTTAGAGCATAAGGCCAAAAAAATATGCCATTTATGTGCATTGAATATTGCTCATGTAATTAGAAACAGTGTAAAAGTACTACCCAAGTTTTTATATATGTATAGTTGTAAGTGTAAAGTGAACTGAAAAATTAGATAAGCACTCTATTTGTTACAAAAGGAGACATAAACATGAATTATGAAAAACAAAAACAACGTAGTACAAATAAATATTGGAAAATAATGACTCAGTACGAAGGAAGACAACATTTTTTTTTATTGAGAAGTGGAAGGAGTCGTTGTTAAATAGCATAGATGAAGTAGAAAATATTGTTTGGAAATAAATTTTCAAAAAATTTGGTTTTGGGCTAACTGTACCGTGTCTACTAACAAACACAGAACGCGATTATTTATTTACTGGCTAAACAATACTATAATATTTGTTTAATGCTAAACAATAGGAGGTAGTGTTTATTTTTCTATAAACTAAGCAGTATTATAACTTATTTTGAACTACGTAATAGGAGATTGTGTATTTACCTGATAGTTAATTTTGCAAAAAGAAAAGGCCCGACATGGCCAGGTGGTTAGGGTGCTCGATTCACAATCTGAGGGTCGCGGGTTCGAATCTCCGTTACACCAAACAAACTCGCCCTTTCAGCCGTGGGGGCGTTATAATG
>NW_013666605.1:222729-230657 GCF_000517525.1 Limulus polyphemus | reverse complement strand
CTTAAACTGCTAAATTAGAGACGGCTAGCGCAGATAGCCCTCGTGTAGCTTTGCGCGAAATTCAGAACAAACAAACAAAAAGAAAAGTTGGTCTATTAGCTTGATTAACTAGTTTATTAAAATCCTTTACCAAAAATTTGGAGTTGGACGAACCTTCAACATAATAATAGTTTTGACTCTGTGTAGCACGAACTTCACGAGTTGCCTGAAAGTGCCTTGTTAAATTGTAGCTCATTCTTCGGGGGAATAATGTCTGTTACTATTGTACAAGTGTTAGCAGAGGATTACAGTGAAGAATGCCATATTCAAATTATTAATCGGATTGAATTATGGTGATTATACCAGCCGTGGAAGATAGCTAGAGTTTCGGTGAAAGGAAAGTGGATTGATGCATTATTGTCTTGAAAGAACCTTTGTTCATCATGATGGAAATATTGCTTGGAAGGAGGACATAATCGACAACAACGTTCAAATGAATTCCGGATAATATTCGCTTGTGTAAATTAATCAAGTAATCCAACCATTGCCACGACAGTGTTCCTCCAACTATTGCAGGAACTTAGATACAAAAATAATAATTCATTTGAAAACCGCAAAAAAGTGCATATTTTAAACAAAAATTGATTGCGGAATCTCCAATTCTCTTCATTTTTTAGAAAAACTAAAGAATAAAACATTACGAATTTAATAAAAAAAATATTTAATCGTTTCTAGAGCTAAACAAGTAAATTTCTCTTATCCAGAATAAAAACAAAGTTAAAGATCTTATTGTTTTTTTTTAATTTTCACTGCTGACTGAAGGATAGAAACCATTACTTAATGAAGACTACAAACAACTTCAGAAAATGGTTTAATTACTTGTACCCGACGCCTTTCCATTAATAGGTACAATGCCTTGCCCCTTTAACATTTTATTATTATTATTATTAATTTTATCATTATGATTTTATATATTTTTATGTTATTATTATCATTTTCTCTATTTTTATGAAATACGACTCTAAACTGTTCGACTATACTCGTATCACGTACATTTTTTCCGTTATATTGTTGTAGCTGTATTTTGTTTTCGGTTACTGTAATTTAGAATCAGTTTGGTAACCTGTGACGTTCATAGACCATTGATAAAGGCGTAAGCCGAAACGTCTGGTACAAGTAATTAAATATTATTCTGACGTTGTTTGTTATCTTCATTAAATGAAGTTAAAGATTGATTAAATTTGGAAAGTAGTCGTAATATCCTCCTAGACTGGATAAATTCTAAATGAAAATTCCTCTTTTTCAAGCGCTTCTATTAACTTCCTTTTCTTGAGAAATATAGTAAAATCGTACATAGCCAGAACAGAAATATAGTAAAATCGTACATAGCCAGAACAGAAATATAGTAAAATCGTACATAGCCAGAACAGAAATATAGTAAAATCGAACATAGCCAGAATAGAAATATAGTAAAATCGTACATAGCCAGAATAGAAATATAGTAAAATCGTACATAGCCAGAATAGAAATATAGTAAAATCGTACATAGCCAGAATAGAAATATAGTAAAATCGTACATAGCCAGAATAGAAATATAGTAAAATCGTACATAGCAGAACAGAAATATAGTAAAATCGTACATAGCCAGAATAGAATTATAGTAAAATCGTACATAGCCAGAATTTTCGCAACCAATCCGTAGAAAATAGTCAGATGAAGTGTCTGGTGTGGATTTCTTCATATTTCAGTAAAAGATAAAACGCGACACATATCATGTTAAATACATACTTCCAGTGATCTGTTATTTACGGCGTACGTTTTAAACATTAATAAAGTTCTACTTTCTTGTTTACATCTCAGTTTCCAGGTGTTATATAGCAGTTTCAATAATGGGCATTGTTGGAAAAAGTTGAATTCTAATCACTGCTGAATATACATTAATATGTTGCGCTTTCCAAGCCAACAAGTCATCTTTTTTTTCAGTCTGTCAATAACAGTTGGCAGCTACAGCTCTTCCTTATGGTAAATGCCAATCTTGATAGATTATGAACACACAGTCAAAGAAACAATCTTTGATTTTGACGCTGCTCGTAGACAGGTATCTATTATAATGCCCCTATAAAAGTTTCATAGATATTTGCTCTTATTCGTCATCTTACATATTAATCATGATGTAGCAAGATCTCTGCATTAATAGATCTCAAAAATAGCCTGAAACAGCGCATAATCAACCTATGCGAAGGGTTTTCTTATAAATTGGTCATTGCGTTATTAAGAATGTATCTATAGACTATACAGTTACAGAATGTGTAAGATGTTTAAAACGTTCTTTATTTACTATGAGTAAAACCTATGTTTATACAGGTATTTAACGAATAGGTAACTATAATCTTAGTAGTCTGTGGTTTCATATCCAGCTGAAAACTCTCTGGAGTAATGCATATTTTATATATATATTTTCTTTTTTTCCCTCTCGAAACGAGACCTAACTCTGTAATGTGTGGCAAATCCACAAATAGGTCGGGTACATCTTTTTTGGAGAACTCATAATTTCGGTGATGGGAAAAATCAAAATGACAATAATAGAATAAATTAACGATTACAGTTGAACTATCTGATAGAAAGTTTTCTGTGTAGTTCACAGTTTAGTATCTGTTTTTCTTTTTTCTTTTGCTAATGGAACTATAGCTAATAGTAACATAATTTTGTCTATATAACGTACCATAAAAGTTTTACATTTTTTAATGACACTTGGATTACAAATGTTTAAAAGTGTTTTTTAACTAGTGATTATCTGTGAAGTATTCGATAGTTCACAACAAGGTGTTACATGTTTTTTTTTTTTACGTATTAACTATCCATCGAGAAAGTAGTAAAATACTATCTGTCAGTATTTGTTTTACAACTCTTAGTGAATAACTATAGTAACTGTTAAGATGGTTTCTTATGCTCCCAGTGAGGATCTATAGGAACAGTCGGGAAGAGTTCTGGAGCTTCCAGCAAAAACTATAGGAGCTGTCAGGAAGTGTTATGTAGCTTCCAGAAAGGGTTTATAGGAGCTTTCAGAAAGTGTTTTGTAGTTCCCAGAAAAGGTATGCAGAATCTGTCGGAAAGTGTTCTGTAACTCCCAAGAAATGACTGTAGGAGTTGTAAGGAATTGTTCTGTAACTCCCAGCAAAGGTTTATAGGGGCTGTCAGGAATTGTTCTGTAGCTCCCAGCAAGGATATATAGGAGCTGTCGGGAATTGTTCTGTAGCTCCCAGCAAGAATATATAGGAGCTGTCGGGAATTGTTCTGTAGCTCCCAGCAAGGATATATAGGGGCTGTCAGGTATTGTCCTGTAGCTCCCAGCAAGGGTTTATAGAAGCTATCGGAAAGTGTTATGTAACTCCCAGGAAGACTACATGAGCTGTCAAGAAGTGTTATGTAGCTCCCTGCAAGGGTTTACAATAGCTGTAGGAATGTGTTCTGTTTATTTATAAGTGGACTGTTAATCTTGACTCATTTTAATTTCTCAAAGCACATTGTTGACAGATAAGCCTTTATATATGACACACGTTTCGTGAATATTTGTGCCTTTTTGTATATTCATTAGCCATATGTTATCTCCTATCAGGATCAAATGGCAGAGAGTCGATCGTCTCGAAAGCAGAGATAACCATACATTTGAGTTGGGTAAATTAAACAATGTTTATATACCATGAACGAGTTGAAGCTGTATTTATTGGTTTCTACTTTCCTAGTTTTATGCTGCTATATCGCGTACTTCGCCTGATGACTAATACAGTTGTATCAATCAATGCAATCACACTTGTATACGCACATTTGTTTACATCAGATAAAACCGTTATCTTCCCAGTCTTTTCATGGAGGATTAGAAGGAAATAATTCATTAGACAAGTTTTGTACGGTCCTGAAATTATTAAGTTACTTTTGTTTTGAATTAATACTATTATCTGTATGAATTGAAACCGTTTTATCTTACTTTTGTTTTGAATTAATACTATTATCTGTATGAATTGAAACCGTTTTATCTTACTTTTGTTTTGAATTAATACTATTATCTGTATGAATTGAAACCGTTTTATCTTACTTTTGTTTTGAATTATACTATTATCTGTATGAATTGAAACCGTTTTATCTTACTTTTGTTTTGAATTAATACTGTTATATGTAAGAACTGAAATCGTTTTCTACACAAAATACAAAAAGTCATATTTCTGAACCATATATTGGAAATATTTTAAGCTAACGCAATTACATCTTGCTGCTTGTAAGTTTGCGTCTAGGGTTATGTAATTACTCCGTTTCTGAAAGTACTTGCTTAATTTATAAGAAGTTCCCAGTTGTCGTTTTTGTGTTTAACGAACACAATTCACACTGTCAGTTATGCAATTAAGCTGCACCTTATCTTTACACAGAATGCTATAAATCTGAGTAAAAAGAGTAACAGTGACTGTACTAGTACTTGTCTGTCTTGCGTGCCTGCATAGTGATATTGGATTTCAAATGTCCAATCCTACTTTGAAATTTGTTATGCTTTGACCACGCCACGATCTGAGTAACCATTAAATTAGGTCCGCCCATACTATATACAATTTTTGATGATGTACAAATAAGAAGAAAGTTAAGAACTAATATCTGCTATCCAGTATATTATATACTCTACAGTATCTGTATACTCTAAGATTATTTAATGCAAAATTGATTAAAGTAACGTTTTATTGCGTATAGTTTCTCCTTCACAATTCGTTTTATCTAATTTCAAATCGATAGTATTTTAGGTCTATATTTCTTCTGTAATTAGTCACAGTCCAGGAAACCTTTCGGTCAACTCCATAACACATCAGTTATGCGGATCGGTCGAGATATCCAGTTCGAAAGACTCTAGACGCGTAGCAAAATCAATTTCCACCGTACATACATAAATCTAAATTCTAACTCCAATCAACGTACGGGGGTTCATGTGGTTCTCCATTCAATGTGAAAATGCACTTGACTCGCACTAATAGCATTTTTACACTTGACGAGCGTATAGATGTAGTTACAGAAAACTGCTTTTATTCTATACGTATTCACTCATATGTATATGTAACTTTTATTTATTTACATCCATAAAAGACAAAACAATTTGTTTGAAACTTAGGCGATGCATAAAAACACAATGGATTATTTGCCATCCACAGAATGTATAAAGAAAAGATATTGACACAAAGAATATAAAAGACTTCATTTTTACAAAAACAGAGAATCTTGTAGAAACCTTTCACATAAAGACAGAGAGTCTTTTACAAACCCTTCACACACGAAGGGTGTGTAAAATAGAGTTTTCGATTTATGTGTACTCGGAGAGAGTATAGGTAAATACATACACTTTGTATTATGTGATATAAAGGTAGTGTTTAAAGTAAGGATGTCTTGCATTTTCTGACATCAAAAGAGGTTTCAAGGTAAAATGACATCGAACAATAGATAATTAAGACTGACATCAATAATTTTGATAAAACACAATATACGGATAGTATTTTACAAGCAAAATCCCTATCTATTTAAATTTTGAGCTGCTAATAACTTATTGAATCTCTTATTATATTCCTCAAAGATCAGTCTTACTGCTGTGTAGGAAAGTACTGAAGCTAATAAAGATACTACAACGTTTCACATTTTCATCCCATGTACAACTAAAGTCTTGGAGAATCTCCCTTTAAAAAATGTGCAACGAAAAATAATTGACTGGAATAAAATATAGGGTATGGGAAGAATGTACAAAAGTTGTAGTCGTGTCTTCTTACACTACACAAAAGGCTCCGGCATGGCCAGGTGGTTGGGGTGCTCAATTCGTAATCTGCGGGTCGCGGGTTCGAATCCCCGTCACACCAAACATGCTCTCCCTTTCAGCCGTGGGGCGTTATAATGTAACGGTCAATCCCACTATTCGTTGGTAAAAGAGTAGCACAAGAATTGGCTGTGGGTGCTGATGACTATCTGCCTTCCCTCTAGTCTTACACTGCTAAATTACGGACGGTTAGCGCAGATAGCGCTCGTGTAGCTTTGCGCGAAATTAGTAATAAACCAAACCACTACACAAAACCTGGACTGGTCATAGCTAAAATATTACAAATTCCAATTAACTTTTTAGTTTATGTTTATGCAAATTATGCATTTGTTGACAAGTCTTGTGATCTGAAATGCAAATGAATGATTATTCAGTCTGCGATCCCTTGAGAAAGTTGTGAGGTATTATCAACCAATTTCCTGAAAGAGTTCTTTATGGGGCATGTTTAGTACCTGGATTTTCTTGACGGAATGCGATACCTCTCCCAGGTTCGACAGGATTGAAGTCTGGCAACCATGAACGGTATTACATTCAGTCAATTTTGTTTTATTTTATTTCTTTCAAGAAACAAGTCGATCACTTAAGCACTGAGTGGCAAACAATATCACCCTTTAGGCTGATATCTGGGCCCATTGATGTGGTCTTTATAATGTGTGATTTTAATAGCACCAGTCCACCGGATGTATAGGTTATTTTGCCCACAAAAATGAGATAGGGTTAGATCTAGCTGATTTTGTGTTTCTTCAAGTGAGGATATACCAGCTGTCTGGCTGCAATGTGAAGTGCTCCTCGTCTGTTCAAAGGATGTTGCTTCACATATGTGTGCCACACGGATATGTTCTATTGCGAGCAAGCTGTTTTATGTCTTGCTGTTAAAGAAATGCACTTCAATGAGCGTCCAACATACAGGCTAGCCTTGTGAAGTCCGTTTCTAACTGTCTGTACACTAACATGATGTCCAGTTGCGTCTGAGAGCATCTGATTCAGTCTTGGAGCAGTATATTTATGATGGCGAACTAGCCAGAATATAAACAGATATTATTTTTTTGTGGCTGATATTATACCTAGTCTAGGAATCCGTGTACTGAACAGTTGGTTTGGAAGTGGTTCTTTATTCTGCTAATAACATTGTGAAATACCTGTAGCGAATTCGGAAGAGTCTGGTGTGATTGGCCAGCTTCCATTTGATCCCCCACATGAGAAAAACACCTACAATTTTTGGGCTAAGCGTAGTGAATATTTAAACTCTGCGATTCACTTTAAAGTAATAACTGAGACACGATGCGAGAGGGGAGGGGTTGATATTATTTTGTAACAGTTTCTTCCTTGTCATAAGTATTACAAGTTGAGATTATTTTTGTATTTTGTGCAGTATATATATATATACGTATATAGACACACACACACATACAGAACTGGAATTACGTCTGGTCAATACTCAACCCGAACTCGGTAAATCTGCGATATACCATAATCTTTTTCATATTACTTTAAACCTAATATAACTGAGCTTATCCTTGAACACAATATCACAATAATATAGCCCCCCAGTGGCACAGCGGTATGTCCGTGGGCTTAAACCTAGAAACCGGGTTTCGATACCCGTGGTGGGCAGAGCACAGATAGCCATTTGTGTAGCTTTGTGCTTAACTACATACAAATAAACAAACACAATAATATAAACCTGCTGCATCATGAACAATATCATAGCCGTGCATACCTACTGCAACTAAATTGTTCCTTGAACGTCATTACGACAATATACATTTACTGCCGCTAGACTGTTCCTTGAATGTTATTACGACAATGTAAATTTACTGCTGCTAGACTGTTCCTTGAACGTCATTACGACAATGTAAAGTTTACTGCCGCTAGACTGTTCCTTGAATGTTATTACGACAATGTAAATTTACTGCTGCTAGACTGTTCCTTGAATGTTATTACGACAATGTAAATTTACTGCCGCTAGACTGTTTCTTGAACGTCATTACGACAATGTAAGTTTACTGCCGCTAGACTGTTCCTTGAATGTTATTACGACAATGTAAATTTACTGCTGCTAGACTGTTCCTTGAATGTTATTACGACAATGTAAATTTACTGCCGCTAGACT
>NW_013666605.1:205620-221729 GCF_000517525.1 Limulus polyphemus | reverse complement strand
ATAAATTTACTGCCGCTAGAATGTTCCTTGAACGTCATTATGACAATATAAGTTTACTGCCGCTAGACTGTTCCTTGAATGTTATTACAACAACAACAACAAACAATCTAAGCAGTAATTTATATGCTGAATTGACTTGGTTAATTTGCGGCTTTTCCTCACGAATTAAAAAGCTCTCCATTTCAAGAAAGTTTTATTCGTCATTGGCCTTTGTTGAAGTTTTAAAATAATTTGAATGGATGCCCTACATCTCACTCACCTAGGACGTGCTCTAATACACTTGATATATTTGGTGTTCTTGAATTTGCATGTTCTTTCACTTGTGTCAACAGCTTTTTTATAGTGAACCGATGTAACTTTGTTTGTAACAAGAACAAGCAAGTTGATAAACTACATTTGATGTTTTCAATAGAGAAGTACGACTTTTGTATCTGAAGAAATTCTGCAGACGACATTCTGGTTTAAAAACACACCTTAGTTGTACTTGCGGATACACTCTACAAGTACGGTGCGTAGTAGTTTTTTTTAACACACAAAGAATATTTACTTGTGTAGGCAAGGTTATACAAGCTGAACATTTTGAAACTGTGTACGTAGATGGTTTTGTGAAGGCTTATTTGTATAAATAGCAAAGAAGTAGTGTATCAGCCAATTAGATATGAAACCAATGTCTGCATAAGACTCTCTTGGAAATATCAAACACCTTATACGAAGTGTCATAAGTGCTTACGAGTTTATATGCATAATAAATTAAGACGAAAAAACAGACAAATTCAAGAACCCCTTATTATGAAAGGGCAGTAGAGCACGCCGTATGTAAATGTGGTGTAGACAAATTCAAGAACACAATATTCGTAATTCATAAAAGAAAGATCACAACACGTAGTTTTGAGACTGAAAGACGTAGATTTCACAAACAAAATCAGGATGAATGAGGATCCATATTCGTTTGACATCAATGTTCTTCTTCAGTTTATTTGTATTTTTGTTAACAAATAAAATAATAATAAATGTTTATTGCGGTAAAAGAAATAATAATTTCATCTAAGTAAGAGTTTTTTCTTCCCGGTTTGTAAAAAAATTCTGATCTGATAGAAAGCGTAGCTAAATTAAGGAAAATCCATTAGTAAAACCAAAACAATTTTTATGAAGTTTAAATTCGTAGGCCTGTGTTATCACATCAATATAAACCTACTGTAATTTTCATTAAACAATGTTAGATCATTATAATCTACCTATTACCGCTGGCATGTTTTTTAAACATTTTCATATAAAAAAAAGAAAGTTAGTGCTTATTGTCTGTTCCTTAAATCTTACTTTATCAACATAAACCTACTGCCACTGGAACGTTGCTTAAACATTATCACATCGGTATAAACCTACTGCCACTGGAACGTTCCTTAAACCTTACTTTATCAACATAAACCTACTGCTACTGGAACGTTCCTTAAACATTATCACATCAGTATAAACCTATTCCTTAAACATTGTGATGCCAATATGCGCTTAATATTGTTGGGTCGTTTATGTTATGATACTGATAAAATACAATATAAAAATACCGGTTTATATTCAACAAGAGATGTCTGATTTAACCGCACTCAGCTATTTTGATTCGAAATATGCTGTATTTATTGTAAATTGTTTAGAATACAGTTTTTTGATATGACCAAGCAACTCTAAAGGTTTATGGTAATTCTATAAGTGAGAAGTACTTTGTATTGTTAATTGTAGCAATTTTTGGCTTCGTGTCACCATTGTTTCTAATGCTATTTCACTGAGAACATATTTACGTTTATTTAAAACCGCTTTTATACCAGTCTTTCTTAATTCCTTACAAATGTGAAAAGCACCAGTTTCAAAACTGGCCTGCAAGTGCAAGGACAGAACTTTCTCGGAATGTTAGTAGTGCTACATGTGTGAATGTAATCAAAACGGGATACTTCTGACCAAAAACGTAAGCTGTGAATGAAGTCAAAGAAGTTTTTAACGCATTTGAAACAGCTTTCGCTAACAACACTAAGGTGGGATTTCCTTCCAGTAGCCAAGTCTCTAATAGAGTAAAAAAACTCAAAAAAGGTGAAGAGAAAAGGTAATAAAAGCAAAATAATTCCTCTGTCTCCTTAGTAGGGTTAAAGTTAGGACAATAGGACAAACCTGCACGATGTTTGTTATCTTTATAATGTTTCTTTTGTATGTTTAAGTACATATTCCAGGTCCTCGAAGATGGCAAAATAACGACAAACAGCGGCTTTCTTGAGGAAGAATGTATGGCTGAATGTTGAGTATTGCTGATCAGGATATGTCTGTAGACTGTATAATAAACAGGGAGAATGACAGTAGATAAATGATGGTGAGGCAGAAATGACTGGAATGAAAAATCGAAGTGATAGCAAGCAGGAAAGGAGACAGAGATAGCCAACAAGAGGAAAAAACACAATAGAATTACTGTCTGGGGCTACTAAGATGACCGTTACTGCTCATGTGACTGATAATCATCACCCAAAGCTGCTAAACTTGGGCACTGTGTTACGGCCTTCAACTTTTTCAACTGCAGCAACATGCTTGGAAGCTCGCGCCCAGCCTACCACCGTAATTTATTTATGTTTTATAGGACTTGGCGAGAAACCCACCTAGCAAGGTCGTGTTATTGAGTAAAATATATAACTTTCTGTATCTTTTCAACCTTGGGCCTCCTTTATTATTTCTTTCACTTACCTCTATATATGTTTCTATTCCTGCCATTCTTACTGTCTGTTCATGACACTTTCTTATTTACTATCTCAGTTTTATGTCTCTCTTTTTTAATACACGGTTTTCTCTCATTTGTCGGTTTCCCACCTTCTTTAATTCCCTGTCTACTTTGCTCCTGTTACTATCTGCTTGTGTGAGCAACTGTCTCTCAGGATAACCGCTCTCCGTCTGTTTATCCTCTGGCCGTCAGTCTTTCAAGTTATTTTATCTATATCTTTCTATTTAAATTTAATGTGTAGTTGAGGTTTCTAACTTTGTGTTTACTTATCTATGTTTATTCTTATTCAGTAGCATAACATAAATTAAACCTGAAACTGCCTACACATACACACACACGTATAACAACCTTCAGACTGTTTTGCTCTTTTAATTCCCAAGACAAATAACCAGATACGAGAAAGAATCGATACAGACTATTACAAAGATAGGATTATTTTTACACATTAAGGAAATAACTTTTTACGTAAATTAAATTATCTTTAGCAAGAACAAATTCAATGAAATAAGAATGAGTTTTAACAAAACTTCTAAGTAGAAGATAAGAGACAAAATAGCTATAAGTTAACAGTCATATCTTGCTTTATATCATACACTTCACTCTGTTTTGAACTAACGCTTGTTCTATTCTACATATGAAAATAGTGTTGTCTGATACAAGCTGCAGTTAATATCGTTCGAAACAGAATTAAATCAGTCAAGCACGAAGGAAGATTTTTTTTAACCTTTGGGATGGGTATTGATAACAGTAATATATTTTTTCTTTTTCTCTTCAAATCCTATATTTTACACTTTTAAAATAATTATAAAATTTTGGCTAAAAGCTACCATTAGGACCAACCAGTTTTCATCGAGACAAAATATTTTTACAACACTTGAAATTTGGGGATAACGTTAAATTTAACTAAGTAAAAAGTAATATATATTAAAAACCACTTATATATTATTATTGAAGAAAAATATGGTTTCAGTGTGGAGGTACTAAATGCTAGTCTAGATTTTTCAATACACGTATGATGTTACTCAGAATAACAATGAAGCTTTGTTGTATTAATACACTGTATGAAGTTCAGAATCATTAATAACGTGTTTGTTTTAGAAATTCGTAGCCCTGAGATATAGATCTGTATTGTTTCTGTGATATCAATATTGTGAACTCCACAGAAGCAAGAAATTAATGTTGTCTTCAAAACCACCACCAATCGATCCAACATATAAGCTAACCATAGATTTGCCCGACGAAGCCTTACTGATGTTTACATTAATTGGCTTTACAAAAGTCACTTCATTAATAAACATATGCACCAGCACCAGCCCCCTTATACTACAGAAAGGAAAGCAGTTATTTTGATGTGGATCGAGAGCTCTTAGCTTGAGTACATGATAGGACAAAAGCCTGACGTCACAATCAGTATAATCTAATATTCTTGCGCCATTGAATTGGTTTACCTCACAGCATCTAATTGTAAACATGGTCGATAACTCAATAATCTTCTTTGTTTGACCTTTCCTATAGGTAAGAAGTCACCAGTGTGTAAACACAAGTGTATAGGCATTACTGTTTCCTTTTCTAAGTTACGTTTTACTTGTTCCAATTATTTATACAATACAAAAACATATGTCCACGTGTTAAACTAGTAAGTACGCTGCATTCAAATAACAATATAGTTGTAGTAGTATTATTGTAAAAAAAAAATTTGCAGTCTAAATTATCAATAAATGTGTATTTTTCGTTTCACAATAGGTCCAGTGGTCTTTTCTTACTTCAGGGTATTGCCCATAGTGGATTTGGGTATGAAAAGGCAGATAGAGATGTCTCGGACGATCATATGAATATATGAACAAGGTAATTTTTTCAGGTTCGTGGCATTGCAGTTACTGATACTTATGAACCGTATACAGCAGTGCATCTTGGGATTCACATACAAGTTTAATGGGGACAGGCCTATTACTACATGGGGTTGCGTGTCTCCCAATGTTTCGGTTAGTATTTTGTTAAAAAGATGTTTCACATGGTTTTTGATCTGTATTATTATTTATTTGTCTATTTGAGTATGATGAAAAAGCTTATTTTTACAATTTAGCAGTTTGAGCATTAAATAAATCAATCTGCTCTTTTCTCTTCTGTCACGTTTTTTTTACCCATTCTATGAATATTTTTCGTAGTTATTTCCTAGAACAGCCTTTCCTGTCTAATACGCTATTTGCAGTATTCATAACCACAGTAAAATCTTCTACAAAATGATGTTATTATCATTAAAACACATTTCCAGTTATTATAAAACAAGTGAACTCGAGCTCTCAAGAAGCTATATTGAATATTTTACAATGTAATAATTAGTAATAGTCCTTTTTAAATACTGTTTTATTTAAAACTGTCAGCTGTTTAAAGTGATCGAAAATCCCTCTCTATTAGCGACATTTTCCTTACAAAATAGTAATAAGTTTGTTAACAGACATTTCATGTGAGAGACACGCATTATCACTGATAATTTTCAGTATACACCTTCATAATGCAAAAATTGCACATCAAGTTATCAAAATTGCTTACTTATTAAATATTTCGTAGAATGACTTATTATACTACACGAAATCATCACTTTTGAAGTATTGTAATGTAATGATAAAAAAAACAACAGCGCATATGACATATTGTAACGTATTAAACTAGAAGGTTTATCTGTGATGCCTGACAAAGTTTCTTTATAGTTAGCAACATCCTGTTTTAACGATAGCTGGCTCATTTCGACGTTTCGGGTCTTCAGGCTTTGGTTACCCGAAACGTCGAGATGGACCAACCCTCGCTACTACAGGTTATTGCTATTTGCAGAGAAACCTCGTAAGACTGAATAAACTATTGGAGCTAGA
Source organism: Limulus polyphemus (assembly GCF_000517525.1). Taxonomy (NCBI): domain Eukaryota; kingdom Metazoa; phylum Arthropoda; class Merostomata; order Xiphosura; family Limulidae; genus Limulus; species Limulus polyphemus. The sequence continues at coordinate 216,110 of NW_013666605.1, read as the reverse complement.
CATTCTGTAAAAACTGTAAAAAGGTTACGCTGTATTGCGTACTTTAAGAAAAGCAATAAACGATTTCCTTTCTTTATCCAACAAGCTTAATTTAAGAGTTGCGGATTTCTAGAGAGCGTTTCGAATGACAAAGAAAACGTGTTACATTAACAGTACTTTTCATGCTAGAACTTCTGATGTAAAAATGATGAGATTGTGTAGTCATTGAGGCTAATCGAGTAGTATAATAAGCATAAAAGGTCCCAGTTTTTCATGTCTATATAAAAAATAATGAAGGGCAGTGATAAAAGGTTCTTAAAATTAAAAAACAAAAAACTGAGAGATTAGTTTCTTCAACATGCCAAAACCCTTATGAGTTACCATAGATAATTACGGAAAGTCTGACATGTTACAAATGTTCTAGAAAACATTTCTGTACTTAGTGTATGAAACATTTACGTTTCGCTCGTTTTAGTATCACGTGAAACCGAATGTTAAGTTTCATATTAAGGAAATTTTCCTTTTTTTCCTAAAAATCGGTTTTTCGTATTTGCAATTCACGAAAAGCCGAATTATGATTACTTATTTGTACATGTGAAATAGTAGGCTATGTTTTTCTTAAGAAAACTCCGAATAGTGATAAGTTCTCATTTATGGATATTTCAAGTTGTCTTATAAGCTAAGTTAAAATATCAAAGATTAATTTTTATAATAGAGAGAAATGATACAGCATTTCGTAGGCTTTCCTTAATTTCAGGTGATATTTATTTTCATACAGTAAACAAGTGGTATGTCTGTGAAAGTTTACACCGAACGCATGACGTGGAGCTTATGTAATTTTTTTAATTCTGGAGGAAGGACTTATATATAGACGTTCACTTTTGTTTATAACTATTTTCAAATCAGACACTGATCATCTAGTAAAAATTAAAAATAATATCTACTGTTTTTATGACAAAGAAAAGTTGAGGCGTCTCGCCAAATAGAGCTACTTTCGGCAGATTCTTTTTTTCCTGATTCGTCAATGTATATTTGTCTAAACAACCCGCAGGGAAATCAGGATCGGGTAGTTTCAAAGAGTTCTCTTTCATTAGTCGTTATCTTCTTGTTCCATGTGTAATTCCACTACTTTTTATCTATCTTTGGTTTCGGTTCTTTTATTGTTTCTAGGTTTGGTTTCTAATATCTCCTGGTTTAAAGTGCTTTGTGTTCTTGAGCCGTTAATAATACGTCTGATATAGAAATTAATTGGTGAAAGAGGAGAGCACGCCGGTGAAAGTGAATATCAACAGTTTCTCTCTGCTGTTTATACACTTAAAGATAAACTGACTTTCGTATCATCAAATAGAATTGTATTTTTGTTTACACTGACCAAGATAAAAGAATAACTCAGCTTTCTGCTTGCAACTCAGTAGTTCATTTTTCCCGACAAATCAAATCTGTGCAGTATTGAGAGTTTTACTACTTCTTGTTTTAATTATTTTTGTAAGGCATATTCAGTTGATTAATATCCTGCATCATAAATAGGACACGCCAAGTTTTTCAGTAGGTATAGTAATTTCCCCCAAAAAACAACATCAGATATTTTTATTTTCAATGATATATTTTCGCAGTACTTTAATATTTTTTTTTGTATTTCAGAAACCGTTTTAGCAGTACTAAAACAAGTTTATTTAGATGTCTGGATTTTTCGTCTGGACTTTCGGGTTATTGTACAAACAAGCTGACAATTACTTAGGTTAATGACAGTTCATAAGAACGACATTCTAGGTCTTGCGATATCCTTGGAACTAATACTGCTAACGTCAGTTGCTGATCGATCCGATGGTCGTGATGATACACATTACCCAGTCCGCAGTTTCAAGCTTTTGTTAAATACAGGGTGGTCAATTTTTAGATCACTCATCTTGACAGATTTTTCACTGACCTTTCACTGTTAATATATAAACGTGGGATTCCAAACTAAGTTCATTGGTGCAGAACCTGATAGTTGGTTAAATGGGATTGCTGTGATTTGACTTTCTTTATCCATCGTTTTCATGGAAATAGCTGTTAGTTTCGACCTGTGAGGCTTCGTCAGTCCAAAATATTGTTTAATAGCGTGTTAATGCTATGGAGTTCTGGAATTAAACCTCTATACTTTCAAAAACGATTTTAAAAAAAGATCTCTCATTTCCTGTATATTTCTTTTTTATGTAACTGTATGAAAACATTACTAATTACCGAAGAACAAAGATACAAAAATGTCTAGTTGATTTCAAATAACTATAGAGTATAAATGAACAAGCAGTTGTTTTCGAATAAAAATGAAATGATCTAAGTTTATTCTGCTGGCCAGCGACTGTTTTATTAAGTGATTTAGAAAGGTATCGGTTTCTTATTTTTTACTAACTTTAAACACAATACACTGATCACTTTACATTTTCCCTATACCCCGTAAACTAGTATCATGAAATTTGCGAGAAAATTGAGGAACTATAGGGGACATTTATATGTATATATGTTGTGTATAAGTATATGTCATTTTATAAATTCTACCTAAATTTTAGAATGATTTTTTTATAAAACAGAATGGGGGTATTGTACCCTTCATTCTCACCACTATAAAGAATGTATTTTTTATTTCTTACCATCAGATGAGTTCCCCACCCTTTAACAGTACTACGTAATTAAAAATGTAATCTTATTTATATGTTATATTATGTCGCCTTAAGAAAATAATTACAGGTTTCAGTACAATTTTCTGAATGAATTTGATAAAGTTACAGTCTCACGCTTGTAATACTGTAATAAACTACATATTTTAAGCGATTTGGTTGAAAATAAGTTAATGATTCACAATTGAACCATTTTTTTGCTTTACAGATACGTGTGGTATGATCTGACTATAATGTAACTACACTTCTAATTACTTGCATTTGTTAAGACAAATCACAGTTACTTACAATTTAATATAGTCATTAATGATATTTTCACTTTTTAAATAGTATTTGTAAGCATTTTCGTTAACACAATGGATCTGAATGTTACCCATGTGTCTTCAACAACAACGACAACATCAATAGATGATTCATCGATTGTACTATTAGACCTTTAAAATTTATGTTCATCGTTATATAAAGATACACAAACATGTAATATTTTCTGAAAAGTTTCAATTTGATGCATTACAAAAATAGACATGAGCTTAATTATATGCATTTTTTGCAAGTTATGTTATAAGAACGCATAACTATTTTTGGAATTTCGCATGTGCTACCTGTCTTGGAGAGACTGTCCCAAGTTTCAATTAAAACCTTTATTATTTGCTGATTTACTGTTTTCGGGAACATTTCAAGTTTGTCTATTGTTTTTGTACAATGATGTGGCTATGTTACTGCTTGTGGTGAAGAAATGTTTTTGATGGATGTACAGGCCGACAGGTAGCAGTTCTTTTGTACAGACCGACAGGTAGCAGTTCTTTTGTACAGACCGACAGGTAGCAGTTCTTTTTTACAGACCGACAGGTAACAGTTCTTTTATACAGACCGACGGGTAGCAGTTCTTTTTTACAGACCGACAGGTAACAGTTCTTTTGTACAGATCGACAGGTAGCAGTTCTTTTTTACAGACCAACAGGTAGCAGTTCTTTTGTACATACTGACAGGTAACAGTTGTTTTGTACAGACCGACAGGTAGGAGTTGTTTTGTACAGACTGACAGGTAACATTTCTTTTGTACAGACCGACAGGTAACAGTGCTTTTTTAGTGTATGGACGTTTACGTTGTGGAAAAAGTTCAAAAGTTATCTTGCATTTTGACTATACATTACACAGCCTGGATAAGATTGAGGAAGGCCTAAAATGCCACGTAATGGTCACAGTCTGGAAAATATGGTTGTTGAGAAACGTCAATTCAAAATCTTAATATGAACTTCAAAACAGCAACTTGACTGGTGATCGGTAGCTAAACAGTAATGAAAAGACTTCTGGAATTTGACTTGTAGGTTTAGAATACATACTTTAGCTTCTAAGTTCATCTTACAGCACGACACAGCATATTTTGCTTGTTCTGAAACAAATAGAATTTGGAGCAGTGCTATTGGTTCCAAGATAATCGTGTCTGGAGAGCCAGAGGTAAACGATAATGCCTGATGCCGTAATGCCAGATTCAGGTTTGAGATAACCTTGAACAAGAAACTAAAGAGGCCTTAAATTGTTCATCGAGATTTTATTTATAAATCCCATAAAGCACACTTTAAACCTCTGCGAATTCTGTGTTATTCAGTGGCGTCAGAAAAACTAGCTCTGCATTGAGTGTGGGAGGGACAGAATAAAACATAACGTCGTCCGCCAAATGGTCAGAAAATAGTCACGAAGATGCAGTGATCAAGTCAGTACAGCAAGATACATTTATTTTTCTGAGTATTTAGGTTTTTTTCTAACAAGAATCTTAGAATGTTTATTCAATCAAACGTTGCTTCTGAGAACTTTGAATTTGATAATACTCATGGTTCATGTGCTGGATTTAAGTAATTCAAATGTACCAATTGAATATATATATATGCAGTACTCTTAAGAGGTAATATAATATCAGTTCTTTTGATAATATTATTGAATAACAGTTTAACTATTAAATATTCCCCCTTTAAAAGTTACTTTGGGCAATGTTTTAACTCTACATAAAGTATTATGTAGACTGTGAAAGTTTAAAGCGTTACTTTGAAACTAATGTTCATATACAGCTAAATAATACCAACTTTTTAAAAGCCTTTGTGATATTTCTTGTGGCATGGATGTGTGGCTGGTTTTGACATACTTAATAAGGTGTGACAATTTTATTTAAGTCACGAAAACTTTAATGTATTGTACTTACATTGAAATACATCTTGGTTCACCATATCTAACCAGCTTTTATACATTGGTCGTAAACTGTATAACCTAACTCGTTCAATTCAGGTATTGTTTTCAGACTGTCCTGAAAACGAAAACCAGTTTTGGAAAATCTTCCAGATTCTGTTTATTAAAATGAGAAATCCCTTTGTACAAATATATATAAGTTCGAAATAAGAGCAAGAAAAATAATAGAAATGCGTAAAACAAAAATTTCACGATCAATACCTAATGGATAAATGCTTACTTTGTGTTAAAATATCCGTTAAAAAAACAATGCAGGAAACGAAATGGCATCATTGATCAATCGCCTAGCAATCAATAATTCTTTTCTTTATTTCTATTATATATCCTCATTCACAGAATGATGCCAGAATTTTCATTTTGGTGGTTGCTGTGTTGTAAATCTGACGCATATTTTAATTTTTTTAATTGTAAGCGTTCTGAAACATTCTATCGAGATGTACTTGATGAGCGATAAGTTTGGTAAAAATGGAACTTAAATTATCAACTGATAAATCGTGTCATATTGAGAAATGTTTAATACTTATCATATTGATTAATATGTAGACCTCTAGCGTGTTTAATAAATACTTAATATCGATTCTGCAATTTAGCAGGTAGATCAGGTCAGACTATAATTGTAAATCAAGTCAAGCTAGACTAACAATCACTTAATACTGATTACACAGTTTTAAAGATAAATCGAATTGGGCTATACAAGAAACGATTAAAACCAATTGTACAACTCGGAAGATAATATATGGGTTATAAGTATGCAAGACATTACTATGCGTACGCATTGTGGAATGAATATTCATTATATAATGTAACTTAGCCGGTTCGGATTTCACGTATGAATTTAAAATGCAGTTTCTGTGCTAGGGTACCGATAAATATTATGTGATTAATTGTGATATTCTCACATTTTATTTATATAAGACAGAACACATTTTAGACCACCTTATACAACATGTGCACAACATTATTTTCAAATAGCTAAGGCTAGTAACACTGCATACGATTAAATATTCATCTAGGTATGATAATAAGGGTGGCTGGTCTAAACACGGTACATAATACTATGGAAGGTTAAGTACTACTATCCTTGTACATGGTTAAATGCATATACCATAATAAGGGTAGCTGGTAGAAACTAGAGACATGATTCTACAAAAAAGCCAAGGACTAGTATAATTGCATATGACTGAATGTTCTTGCTGGCACCATAACATGGGTGGCTGGTCGAAACTTGAGACATGAAGTTAGAAAAGTTTAACCATATACAATTATACTAGTCTTTATTCTTTTCTAGCATCTTGTCTCAAGTTTAGACTAGCCATTCTTATTATGATACCTGCACGAACGTTCGGCCATATGCAATGATACTAGTCCTTAACTATTTCCAGTATCATTTCTCGAATTTAGGTCAGCCAATCTTATTATGATATTCGCATAAAGGTTCGGCTGTATGCAGTAGCGGTAGTCCTTAACGTTTCCTCGTATCATGGGTCAAATTTCAACCAGCAACCCTTATTATGGTATTTACATGAACATTCAACCATATGCAATGACACTAGTCCTTAAACATTTCTAACAACATGTCTCGAGATTATATCAGCTATTGTTATTATTGTACCTGCAGGATAATTCAAACATATCCAATGAAACCTATTTTTAAACGTTTATGCCAGTACCATAATAAGTGTATTAGGTCGAAACTTGAAACATGATTCTAGAAACAGATGAGTATTAGTTCCATTGCTTATAGTTAAATGTTCGTTCTCATACTATAATAAGGATTGCTGGTCGAAACTTGAGAGATGATTCAAAAATAGTTAAGAACGGTCAGTGTTCATGTAGATATCATGATAACTGTTGGGGTCTATATACGAGACATGACATTAGAAAAGTTTAAAGAGTAGTGTCATTGCATATGATCGAATTTTCGAGCAGGTACCTTAATGAAGGTGTCTGACCGAAACATGATATATGATGCAAGATTGTTAAAGGCTATTGTCAAAGTCTATGGTTTAATATTCTTGCAGTTGCCATAATATGGGTGGCTTGTTGAAACCCGTGACATGATACTATACATTTCTAAAAGCTAGTATCATCGCTCATGGTTGAGAGGTTTATACAGGTTCCATAGTAATGGCGGCTGGTGCAAACTCGAGACATATTAAAAACGCTTAAAGAATAGTGTCTATACATATGATCGAAGGTTTGTGAAATAACCCCAATAAGGATGATTTGTTAAAAGTTCAGACATGATGAAAAAATAGTAATAATGGTAACTCTCTGAACTTTAAACATGATGCAGAAATAGTTAAGGTCAAGTGTTAGTGCATACCCTTGATCGTTTGTACAAGTACGATACTGATAGTAGCCGATCTAATCTCGAAACATGATGATAAAAATAGCTAAGGGCTAGTGTAATTACCTATGATCGACTCTTTCTGTAGGTACCATAATAAGGGTGGAAAGTCTAAAATGAGACGTGATGCTAGAAATAGTTAATGTCCTAGTACATGGTTGAATCTTCGTGCATGTACTATAATAAGGATTGCTGATTGAAACTCGAGGGTGATATTATAAATAGTTAATGTCCTAGTATATGGTTGAATCTTCGTGCATGTACTATAATAAGGATTGCTGATTGCAACTCGGGGGTGATATTATAAATAGTTAATGTCCTAGTATATGGTTGAATCTTCGTGCATGTACTATAATAAGGATTGCTGATTGCAACTCGGGGGTGATATTATAAATAGTTAATGCCTTAGTATATGGTTGAATCTTCGTGCATGTACTATAATAAGGATTGCTGATTGAAACTCGAGGGTGATATTATAAATAGTTAATGTCTTAATATATGGTTGAATCTTCGTGCATGTACTGTAATAAGGATTGCTGACTGAAACTCGAGGGTGATATTATAAATAGTTAAGGTCTAGTATCGTTGCTTATAGCATAATTTTTATGCAGTTACTATAATAATGGTGGTCTTTCTAAACTCGAAACGAGATATTGTACTTACGATGTTTCTTTATTTCGAAAGTGGTTCTGGAGATTTAGGTTTAAGTAAACTTAGCCCTTAAAAAAAAAGATGATTGAGGTGAGTGAGAAGAAGTATAGACTTTATTCCTGGGGTAATAAGAATTTTTGGTTTATGAATGACATATTTTCTATTTTTTATCTTTCAAGACCTTAAGTTGTCATATTTTTGTCACTTTTACTGTCTGATTTCTCTTGTTTCTATCATATTTTTTTTTGCTGTTATTATTTGGGACCAAAATACTTATTGTTGGATTGAACTTAGCTCATGATACGAAAGTTCCATGTTACACCCGTTGTAAGTCTCCTGAATTGTACAAATACACACACACACACAGTTTCTGTTAACTGTAATTTGTGGATTAATAAAATGAATGAGCAGAATAAAAAATATGTGTTATTCATACTGATGAAAACACTACCAGCCAGTTAGTAAGTCTAGAAGGAGCATATTTATTGCAACGATGTCACGTGTTTGAAAGTTTGATTTGTACTTCTGAATTGCGTTAATTTTCAGGTTATTAATGAAGTATTTCTTGGCAACTTACCCTTTTTGTAAATTTGATAAAAGAAATTTCAATGCCGGTTTCTTTTACTCTAAAGAAAATAAAAAAGAAAGGCGAATATATATAATACTTCTAGACAATATCCAGCTATGTTAATAACTAGACATCAAATATACTTTATTTATTAATTTGCATTGCTAATCTAAACAGAAGAAACTGAAGCGGTACATCAAGCATTCACGTCGTTTCCAAGAACGAAAAGTTACGTGGGAGGAGACAAATTTATGCTCTGTGAAGTTCATTATAAATGTTTTCACTGACAGTTGCAGCGCAGAAAAACAACTAGAGAACCTACCGAGTCTCTTGAAGCATGAAATCGGTATGATTACGAAATTGAACTACTACAGCTTACAACATTACTTCGTTGTGGTTGCTACTTTTTTTCTTTTTTACCATTTAATTTTTATACGCTTCGGAAAGTTTCACGTTTATCGTGTAAACGTTGAAGAAATATTAAATTTGTTACAAAACTATGTTAGAAAGTTCATCATTTTCTTTTTTAACAGCCGTTACGTGCAAGTATATTTTATTTATAGATGAAATTGAATAAAGTTTCAGTCACAAACACTTCACCGCATGAAACACTGTGAAGCTTCGAGCCATATTCATTGTAAGCCTGACTTGACAAACATATTTAACCCAAGCATTGTGATAATGTTTTGCTAGTATGCTCATGAGGCCGAAACTACAAGGAAATGTAACATCAATAAGCTTTGTGATATTTTATATTATTGTGTAAAAAGTATTTGTATTTATGATATAACTACTGAGGCTATTTTCCGCCGTCCGTTATTTTGAACTACTGACCAGATGGTTTGGTTTGTTATGAATTTCATGCAAAGCTACACGAGGGCTATATGTGCTAGCCGTCCTTAATTTAGCAGTGAAAGACTAAAGGGAAGGCAGCTAGTCATCACCACCCACTGCCAATTCTTGGGCTACTCTTTTATCAACGAATAGTGGGATTGATCGTCACATTATTACGCCCCAACGGCTGAAAGGGCGAGCATGTTTGATGGAACGGGGATTCGAACCCGCGACCCTCAGATTGCGAGTCGAGCACCCTAACCACATGGCCACGCCATATGCATGCAAAGTTGTTAGTTATTGTTATAGTGATTTTTAAAGTTTCTGAATGTTATGATACTTTTAAATTTGTTTCTGAGATTGTTCTTGAGATGTATAAGTAGTTTTGTATTTCCATTTTCTGAAAACGTGTTGCAGTTCTAATGAGAAACTTATGTAATGTAATTCTAAAAGCCTTACTTGATAGTTTGTTACTTTGTTTGTTGAATTTTGACACTATTGTAGATTATTACTGAAATTTTAAAATCTGTTATTTTTTAAGACTTTTGAGATTCCCAATTTCTTATTCTAAACGATCATGCTCTTGGGTTAGACCTGTCTCTCTATTTCGGAGCTGACGAGCCGGGTTCGAATCCGTGCGATACCCCTTTATGTGTTACAAGAGTGACAGTAGATGGTAGATGGCATATTACTACTGACTGGCTGTCTTTCCTCTGGTCTGCAGTTCAAAATTAGGGACGGAGGAAGATAGCCTTAGTTGCTTTGCCATAAATACAACGAGCGGAGTATCTTTACAATACCATGGAATGTTTGAAATGTTAATATTTTCAAACTACTAAAACATGTATAAGAAAATAACGTTAATCTAATGGAAAACTTGTATATAAGACTAATGTTTTTGGTTAGAATTTTTAAAAACAAAATAAATACAAAATTGTCCCATGAGATAGAGGGACGTGGTAATTAGGTTAATCTGTGTATTATAATGATAAAATCTATAATGAAATAATAATCAAGTTATTTTTGATTATGTAAGCCGAGAACATTATTTGTGGTTTCAAACGTCGATAACAGTTATGTAATTTATATATCTATCTCTAAATTGAAAGAAACAACAACAAACAGAAAGCTAATTTTGCAAACCTCGGGCTACTAAATCTTTTAACCAGAATAGTAGGAAAGTATTTAAGTTGGAATACTTGAATTCTAA
>NW_013666605.1:193416-204620 GCF_000517525.1 Limulus polyphemus | reverse complement strand
TAGTTAGCATAAATCAGTTGAATGACGAAAAATTAGGTGTCTATTTACTTGTGACCACTCAGTGTATATGCGAACTGCGTAACTGAAAGCGAGGTATTTTATACATTGTTTATAGCGAATTCCTAACCATTAGACAGTACAACTCCACTACGAGTAGGTATTTGTATGGAAAAATTTGTCAAAACCCTTTCTGCAAAAATATATCGGCTTAGCGCGAACGTAAGTTAATGTAGATCAAAAGGAGACAGCATTTCGAACCTTCATCGTTCTTTGTAAGTATGCAAAAGCCGCACAGTAGAGTGTTTAAGAAAGTAGCGAGGTCTAAAATTATATCCAATACTAATCTTCAACAAAGACCTCATCTGAAAAATGAAAGATCCTTCCACCGTCAGTCGTGTTGCGTATGATGACCATGTTTACATCCGCACTACTACCCACCACCTCAATTTCCTTTATGAAAAGCCTCTACCTAGAACAGGGAGATCGATCTTAGACAACGCGTCTTAAAGGCCTAACATTGAACATGAATGTTGACTTTCATGACAAATCTCCATAAAAGTTGCTTCAGAAAAATTTTCAGACAGGTATGTAGAAGTAGGATTGCTGTGATTTCATTTATTTTCAGCCATCTTTTTGACGAAAACAGCCATTGATTTCGAGATATGGCTAAAAGCTTGAGAGCCTTTATCAACTTTGAATCCTTGATTATTATCTTACCAAGAAATATGCCCAGATTTATCGCAATGGCTTTTTAAGTCAAAAGGTTCTCTTTCTAAACCATATATCGCCCCCACCCCAGTGGCACAGTGGCATATATGCGGACTTACAACGTTAGAATCCGGGTTGCGATACCCGTGGCGGGCAGAGCACAGATAGACCATTGTGTAGCTATGTGCTTAATTACAAACAACAACTAAGCCATATATCAAAGATTATTTAAAGTAAGATCAATTCAGACAATCGAAATTATAGAAAACTGGAATTCAAGGAATTGATGGCACTATTTACAAGTTTAGCTCCAGTAATCGTCTAATTCACGGTGACCAAATATACCCAATAGTTAAATAATTTCAAACACATTTGGATGAAACCATTTCAGTAAATAACGTTAGAAAATGTATCTCAGTCACAAGAATTTGAATTTGAGAACTCTTTAAATTTTGGATTTTTCATATTTAAAACATTAAACAAAATCATCTATAAACATCCAAAATGGCAATTTTACGGGGTGTAATTTTATTGCAAACTTGGAAAACGCTTTATCATCATTTTCATGAAACTTGTTTTATTTTCATATACAAACATACGAACAATACGAACATTCATTTAGACATATATAAATGAGCGTACCATCATAAACATCCATATCATACTTCAAGAACCATATCTAACGCTGTTCAATTGAGCTTAACATGACTAAAGTTTATAACAAAGTCAAACCTAATTTTTCAATAATTTGTACACCATCTTCAAGGACAAACTTATTTCATGGTAGATTTTCCTAAAGTTGTCTAGATTTGTTAAGCTGTACTTAGATATTGCAGAATTTATATTTACTTGCAAACGTCTCTATTATATATTGATGTTAAATGGCTTCAAATGAAACTTAAAGTTTTTATTAACACTTTCAAAATCTGAGATTTGCGTTCAATTAAAATTTTCTACTCTATTCGGCTAAACGTGAATTAAATATTCACTTTTAGGGCTTTCGTATTTCCCTTAGAATTTATTTAATATTTCATTCTCTTTCGTAATAACTTAAGACTAATATCAATACAGATGTTTGAGTGTCTGTAGAGGTACCACAATGTGAGTGTATGGTCCAAACCTTAAGTTGAATACTAGAATTACGATATATATTTTATTTTATTCTTATTCTAAACAGTTAAATTGGATTTGTTTTTTCCTTCTGGAAAGACTGTCAGTTACTACAAAGATATTAAAGCTCCAATTCTTATGATGTTTGTGAACTGATAAATAGTAGTGGACTTTTTCTCTCTCCCTCTACATTTTTTCGAACTCACTTTTAGTTTACCTTCTTCTGTCTTGTTGAATATCCTACCCATCTAATACATTGTTCCTTACCAAATTTTTGAATTGGAATATTAAAATATTAAAAGGCCTAAGATTACCAACTGTTTAGGGCACTCGTCTCGAGATCTACTGGTTGCGTGCTCCCCTCCCGTCACCGAGCATGCTCGCTGCCAACACGCTTTACCAGTGCGTCGGTGGTAAGCACGTTCATAACGATCTGATGGAGTATTCATTCTACAGTGAATGACTTTTATATAAAAAAATATTCTGTTGAGCTGTACCCTGTACAATATATATAAAAATTTGACGTTTATCGTATCTAGTAGTCATGTATACATGTGTGTATATATTATCGAAAGATAAGGTAGCCAGTGTCCAAATACCTATTTTTAATTAATTATTATCTTATTTTCAACACACGGGGAATGGTTGTTGTAGATGTAGGGCGTTGTGAGCTTATGCATCAATGTATGATATTCAATTTTTCAGTTCAGTTCTATTTAACATATGAAATTCTTACAAGAAATTGTATCTCACAAACAGAGCACCTCCATTGTTGTGTTGGTCTTTCTTACACATACACCTTTTTTATTAGGAAAGGTTTTAAAACTATTTCAGTAGTTTGTACTCTCCTCTAAGTTCCCTGTCCCATATGTGCTACGGCATGAGTTTTTCTACGTAGTTTAAATTACCTGTTTGTTACTTATATGTAATATATATATGCATATAAACTTACCCAATTTAAGTAAAATATAACAAATGAAATATAATTAAAGCTAAGACGTGAAGTCATTTGCCATCTACTATTTTAACGATACCTACTATAAAAATGTAATATATTTTAATAAGTGTTCGTATACCTGTGGCAATGAGTTGTCATCCACTGTTTTAACGACACGTAATATAAAAATCTAATATCTTTTAATAAGTGTTCGTATACCTGTAGCAATGACTTGGCATCCACTGTTTTAACGACACACAGAATAAAATATATTTTCTAATACGTTTTCTTATATCTGTAGCAGCGACGCGTATTAAGCAGTTCTCATTATGAGCTCGTTTAGAAACAAATATATCGTACGTGGGCACCATTAGCCCTTTCCTATATGCATATACTTTAGTATATATAATTCATTATAAATTATCTACAATTGAACAACACTAAGAGCGTTATCATAGGAGGGATTCAGAATGTTACACAGAAGTTGGGCAAGAATCGTCTAGCATGGTCAAGTGTTTCAATTGCATATTAGACGGGAGGGGTGTGCTTTATTCTTAGAAATCTCTTGTGATATAGTGCTTTTGTAATTGCAGAATGAATGAAACAAATCGAAGTGTTGTGACTGTGATTTTTTAATTCTTTTCTCTCTTGCCTATTTTATATAACTGGAAGCAGACTGTTTCCTTATTTATAGAGGACAGCCTAACGAGCTACAGGAGCATGTTTTCAACAACATCTAAAGCTTTAGTTAGCCAACGTGCCAGTTTCGTTTTATACTCGGTTTTGACTTTGCTTAATAGCTAATTTTGCTTCATCTGAATTTGTTTCCTGTATTTTTGCTTTCACTGGTTACTAGCGTTTCAATATACCAGTTCAATTTATAATTCAAAACCACAATCCCCTTGAAACTTAAACATACCAATACTTCATGGTCATAGCTACAAAAAAAAAATCAAAAACATTTGAAGAGTGGGTCATTATTTTTCAGGAATAGTAGAAGTACATGCTAAAATAACCAGGAAATGGAGGTTTCGACTCAAGTTAAAATATTGCTCGTATATTAGAAGTTACTTACTATTTTTGTGGAGCCGTAGTCACATCGCCTAGAAGAATATATCATGAGATATATATGAATAAAAACCGTAAACTGGGAATGGTTTTGACCCTGAAGAAGAAAGGTCCACCTTTCGAAAGCGCTCGGGTTATAGGGTTTTTATTCATTTCTATCAAGACTTCTTGAACCTACGTGTTTTTCTAACATCATAAGATATATAGTTTTGTTTGTTTTTGCTGGATTTCTCGCAAAACTACACGAGGGTTATCTGCGCTAGCCGTCCCTAATTTTGAAGCGATAGGCTAGAGTGAGAAAGCATCACCCACTCTTTGCGCTACTCTTGACAGACCGAATACTAGAATTGGATCGGCACTCTTATAACCACCCAAAGTGCCGAGCGCGAATTTTATTTATTTTTGACGTGACCGGGCGCAAGCCATGGAATCTCAACTACACAGTTCGGCACACTAACCCCAGAGCCGCGCTTCGCCCAGATATATATACCAGGCAATTTCGCTCTACGAGAGTGAAAATCACTCGTAGTAATTCTATAGGGTGCTGATAACATAAGATGATCATCTTTATAGTCTCTAGCGTTTTTGGTTACAGTAGAACTTTCTTGAAGTGAAAATATGAACTAACATGTGCTAGTTTATTCCATTGTAGTATTCTCTTTCTGTTTATAGATAAGCACGAAGCTTGTTTATTTGTTTGTTGGTAATTAAACACAAAGCTACACAATGGGCTATCTGTCCTCTGCCCACCACGGATATCGAAACCCGGATTCTAGCGTTGTAAGTCCGATTCGGACGTTTCAATCTAATCTAATCTTTCTAATAATAGTCATAATTGTTACTAATACCAGAGGGCAGTAATCATTATAGTAAACAATATTTGGGAAAAATTATTCGATAATAATATAATTATCTTATTAGCTTACGTTAATTTGAAACAGTTTTCTTGCGTCTGGGCCCGGCATGGCCAGGTGGTTAGGGCGCTCGACTCGCAATCTGCTGGTCGCGAGTTCGAATCCCCGTCACACCAAACATGCTCGCCCTTTCAGCTATGGGGGAGTTATAATGGAGTATATAAAGTCTGTTACAGTACTAGCGCACCTTCAAAACCAGGATATCGGTCAGAATGTTTTAGAAAGTGTACTTATCCTAGAAAAGCTCTTCTTATGAGAGAAACCACAACACCTAGAACAAACAAAACCTACTTACCGAACCCATGTAACTGAAAGGCTTGGAACAACAGCGATTCAAAAAGTTGCATATTTTTTATCAACCCAACCCGACAGTACAGAATACGTTGTAATATGTCGAAACAACCGTCAGGGTCTAATAATTATGAATAGCAACTGTATAGCAACTAGCGATTTCAGGTGTTGAGCCTTTAATCATCGTTAAATTAGTATAGGATCAATTCTGTAAAATATAGATAGTCTTATATTTATCCACTATACCAATAATCATACTCTTTAGGGAATTATGGTTGTTGAGATATATCATAGGATAAATAAGCGTTTTGCATACACAGGTTAAAAGAACATTTATGACAAGATTTTATTTCTTAAGTTGCATATGGATAATCGTGTATTTTTGATAATAACTGGAAATATCAAGTAAACAATTAAATATACATCTTGAGACAAAACTATGAATCTGATTAGTATCATTTAATTTTAAATATATCATTTTGTGTGTTGTAAAATATTCAATTTACTTATTCCAAATATGTTTTTTATTCCCACTTCACTCTCATTATTTACTCCCCTACTGTCACGCAAAATATACAGAATGAAATGTTATGTAACAAATGAAATCTTACTTTTAGATCTATACTTGTAAACACTAAAGATGCATGACAATAACGTACTAGCAAACTGTTTAATGTATGCACAAGTAGCCTGGGGTTTTCGTAACTAAAGTGGTGCATAGTAAAGTCGGTTTGACGTGCTGGCTTACTCATTGATAACTTCATCCTCACCACAGGTCGTAATTTTTTTACAGGTGTTAATATGCTAGCTGCCGGTGTATAACTTGACACGGGTCTCTCCGAGAAGAGGTGACAAGAATGTGTGCATTCACTGGAAATATACTTTTCTTTTTCAGATCTCTTGCTGTTACTCCTGTGTCCAAAATGACTACTTTATTTTCGGCAAGGAAAGAAAGACTTGATGATGGGCCTAACTAGTTATTGGAGCATGAAAGTTAAATCCTAGATGGTAAAGGTGCTTTTTTTGCTTTCACCGAAACTGTATAACTTCTTGCTGTATTCTAAAAAAAAAAAAAGGTGGTAGAAAAACTTAAAAAAATATTTTACATGTAGTGTAGTGGTGGTATAGGTGATAAAAGTAGTGATGGTGCTTGTGTGAGTAATTTAGGCTTTTCTGATCAGAAATGCTACAGATTAATTTCCATTTCACTGAAAAAAGAATTGTTTTCTTTGTGGCGAAATATTTCATCGCAAACAGTTAACAAAATGACATGTAACTAAATGGAAACTATGGATGATTGCAATAAAATTGAGGTATCTGTATTTAAAAAAGTACTATTCAATTTGCGTCAATGTGGAAGCTTAACTAAGAAAATTAGTCATTAATATTTGCACGTAAGTTTCAGCTTTCTTGAAATACTGCAGTTGTACCTCACATACAAAAAATAAAAATAAAAAAATGCTGCAATGAATAGAATTAAAATCATCGATAAGGAACGTAAATCAGTCCAAGGCATATGGTTTTCTGTCTGTTTGATAAATATAATTGTGTAATTATTTATATATATACCTAAACCGCAGTTTAAGTACTATTTTATGCTGTTCTATTCACCAAACTAAGTCAATTTTAGATAAATGGATGTTTAAATAATTTGGTTAATGGATATTTGAATGTTGTTTTGCAAAAGTATAACACACACACTGACATATTGGAGGTTTAGGATTTTACAAATCGAGCCTTCTCTATATAAATCGGTCGTATCGCAGGTGGATATAATCAATTGTTAATTTCTTAGCTAACATACATTTTCTGAGATGGTATCATTAAGTTGTATAATCATATCCAAGGCTTCATTTTAACACATGGTGCCAAACGTGTACCATTTGGTTACGTTAACAGTCATGTGGGGTGGGCTGCTACACTAACAAATTCTTCCAATGATAGTGACAGAAAATAACTTTGTAGAAAACAAACAATTTCACTGCTATGGGCTCTAAAAGAAAATTTTTTTGGGAATATAAATAGCGATAACCTAGAGATTAGAAGGTAAAAATGAATCCTTTAGCTTTGAACAGACAGGAAATTAATGGTTAATATGATTAATTATGTTGTAAATAAAAATGTTTTCAGTGTTTATTCTTCACTCAATGTCAAAGTATAGTTTGATAAAGAAATATATTTATATAGAATTTCATTAATACGCTTTTCAGTTCACAATAAATATAAGAGTTCATAGGTGGATATAAATAATTTATTTTCATACCTTACAATAATCATATTAATTTATGACGAGTATACTTTCAAGAGCAAATTAATGAAGTTTCGACGCAAATACGTCTTTTTAAATTATTATTGAGTTTAAGTATTAATGAACAGGGTAAAAAGAATGGCGGTGTAACCTTTTGCTTATTTTCCAGTGTCAGCACAAACCCTTTAAATATTTGTGAATACAAATTATTAGTTTTGAAAATATGCGAACATTTTATTTTTAGATCGGATGCTGCAAAGAAACATCAATTGGAACTAGTGCAATTATAATTAAGTAAAGGAAATATTAAGATTTCTAGAAACCTCAACTACAATATATGTATATATAGATCGTTTCTTCGACTTCTCAAGTAGCAGTAGTATCTGAGTTAAAATATGTAAAACATTCTGAATGTTTCAAATTCATAAGACGCCATTTTGGTTGTTTCTTCGTGTGTATTTTTTTCTTTCAGTTTTTATTTTCCCCATCTCTGGAAAAGACCCATCCTGGAGCACCGACAGTTTGTCCCCCACAGATTGCAACGGCACGATGAGTTGTAGCAACACTCGTTAGGTCTGTGGTCACAGCTTCCCCCTCTACGAACACAGCCACGTCTGAGGTATGAAATAGAATTGTTACTCTTCTGTATAAATATACTATAAAATACATTATACTCCAGAAACACACAGTAAAATGAACCGTCACAGAGAATAATACTACTCTCCAACTGTTTGCTAGAGGCACGTTAATTGTAAGCCTAATTTCATAAACAATCTTTTTGAACAAAATTCCAAAACTAATGTACGGTTAAATTAACAAACAACGTTTGAATAGAAACAATGATGTTATGCCTAACTCACTGTTCATATTTATATTGTTACCCTGTCTCTACATATTAAAGATGAAAAAACACGAACAATAGCACCATATATTGGGAATATTAAATTAAATCCAAAAAAAGACTCCAAACTGTGATTGACGAAACTTCTCGATTCTTAACTTTCACGAACTTTGTCGATCTTAATGTTATGCGCTCTCTAAGAAACATTTAATTTAAAATATTGAAAATGTAGCATAAAATAATTCTACGACATTACAAAAAACGTTTTGAAAGCACTTGGGTCACCTGGTTTCTTTAATTTGTTTAATAACTTTGATAATTGTATATGTTTTCAAAGTGATATTAGAACAATCAAGTTATGTAATGATTGAAACAGTCATGAATTTTACCCTTCTACAACTAGGTGAAATATGAATTTAGTCAAATATATTTACTCAAGTTTTTAAAAAAAATTTTGCAGATATTCTACATGTTAACAAGAATGTCAAAACTTGAAGGTCTGCTAATCCTTTTACTTGGATAAAGCTTGTGAATGCCAAGGACTAGACTCATATCACTTTGGACATGTATTCTACTCCTCTCAAGGGATGTTTCAGATACTTGTATAAATGGATATGAGTCAGGGAGCTTTTTCTTCTATAAATGTTATTTGAAATAGGTGGTGACATATGCAGTGTTGTATTTTGGTATACTGCACTTCAACGTTGTATCTGAAATTAGGCAGTAAATCTGAATTCCCTTTGTCTTTGCCGTCTGCATATTTGAGTAGAAAGCCTCTTCCCCCAAGAATTGTATTGTTGGAATAATAACCAATCATATTTGTATTTTCTTAGAGTGCATTGCTGACTTACTGAAATCTTCTGTAGGCTTGGTATTGTTGTTGGTATGTCTGCGGGCTTAGAACGCTAAAAACAGGGTTTCGATACCCGTGGTGGGCAGATCACAGATAGTCCATTGTGTAGCTTTGTGCTTAATTACAAACAAACAAACTAAACTAAAAGCTCAAGGCTACATAATTTGGTATCTGCTACATAATGTGGTATCTGCTTCTGCCTACAACGGGGAATGAAACTTTGGATTTTAGAGAAACTTACCGCTGATCTGCTGGGAAACCTTCTAGAAGGTAAAGAATCAAAGGAGAAGAAATATTTACTTCCTTCTAACTACATCATTGTTTTTTTATGTTTCTTTTTGATCGAACCTTTTCAATATAGGTCAGCGTGCATGGTTTTATAAAAAAAAGTAACAAATAAAGTTCAAGACTTTAATTAGGGGACATTAACTTTATTTCAAACGTTTTTCCTACCATTAACATATTTCACAAATATTTCTAGGAAAACTCTGTAAATTTATCTCAAAATAAAATAACATAACATAAGAAATATAAGCTCCGAGGTCTACAATTTCTATCCCAACTACAGAATAGTAATAATCGATTTTAATAACTTCAATAACGTTTGTTTTCGTATCTTCGCGCAAAGCTACTCAAGGGCTATCTGCGCTAGCTGTCTCTAATTTTGTAACAATAGACTCGAAGATCCGTACTCCGGCTCTTTAACCATTAGGTCACAACTACTTTAAACAAGAATTGTTGAATGTATGAAAAAATTGCTACTGAAAATGTACAAAACTTAGAACCTAGAGAAGATACTCTTTTTATTTCAGATAAGAATTCGGGAATTTTCTACTTACTTTCTGGTGTAGAAAAGAAACCGAGCTAAGTTATTACTGTAGTCCTCCAACGTGTCTTCTGTAAATGATAAAATACAACAACACTCTATCAAAATGGTTTTCATTTTAGCTGAACTTAATTAAAATCATACACGAACAACAAGATTTGTTGAAAGTTATGTTCGTTTACAAAATTAACTACATTTCTGCATGATTACAAATACTCTAATGGCAAAATATAAAGCGCTCCATCGGCCTTTAGAATGCTTGGCTATAGCCAAAAATATTGTGTAAAACTTTGCAGGAGTTGTTTTTCTTTAATTGTTTAAAAAATCTCTTCAGGTGAGTTACATTTTCAGATTCAGAGAAAGAACAACGCACATACTAATTCTAAAAAACAAAAAAAATGTCATTCTTTCATACTTACACGTAAAAAAATTAATTTTCTAAAAATGCAATGAATAATTTAATTTTGTTAAAATACTGAGTAATTATTTGTTATTAATTAAAGAGATTAATTCTACGCATGTATGATTGAAACAAAATAATAACAATATTTTTAGAATACAAGAAACTGAAAATTAAACTTGAAATGAAGAAATAACATTTTCTGAAAGTTAGTCCTAATAAAAAGTTCAAATCTTTAACTAATACAATCTGCAACAAACCAAAGGGATTTGTGGATCATTAATACCAGAAATGTGCAATAAAATAAAAGACTCAGTTACATTTTAGATTGGTTTGGTTTGTTATGAATTTCGCACAAAGCTACACGAGGGCTATCTGCGCTAGCCGTCTCTAATTTAGCAGTGTAAGACTATAGTGAAGGCAGATAGTCATCACCACCCACCACCAACTCTTGGACTACTCTTTAACCAACGCACAGTAGGATTAACCGTTACTTTGCGAGTCGAGCGCCCTAACCATTTGGCCATTCCGGGCCTTACATTTTTGAATGATGGCCTATATCAGAAAATAATTCAAGCATATCTGTTGCAGTTAAATTCGTAAATGTAAAAGTGCTACTGTTATTAATTATCTAGCGTTAGAATAGAACATGCCACTTTTATTAATTGCCATATCTACAGTCTATATATTTTATTTTATTTTGAAATGACTGAATGGAATGAGAGTTTATATTCTCTTCTTGGGATGGTTCGTTATATTGTTAAGATATATTTTGCATTTCCACTCACTAAAAACTTGCTTCTGTATGAAAAAATTTCTTGTTGAATTTTGCACTAACAGAAACATAACATTTTAGTCAAGTTCATCCGAAAGGTTGAAATTTCAAATTCACTATATTCTACTTCATCTTGTGTTAATCAATCCAATCACGAATAAAAACAGCAAAAATATAGGAAAAGATGGGAAGAAAGAAACTACTAACACATTAAACTATGTAAACTTATTGGG
>NW_013666605.1:170439-192485 GCF_000517525.1 Limulus polyphemus | reverse complement strand
AAAAAACAACTTCGAAGAGCGATCTACTCCAAGTTTTGAAGGAAGAGTGGGCTAAAATCCCACAATCTAAAATTGACGAGATGATTCTCACGATGCCCCAAAGGATCAACGAACTCCGCGAAGCGAAAGAAACATCTACTATATATTAATTAAATTATAAATATATCAATTCGTGTGAATATGACTGAAAAATTTCATTTGTTTCTGAAAAGGTGGTGTCTATTTACTTGTGACCACGCTGTGTACAGTAGCACATCGGTATTGTACGTAAATCATTTTAACAAAGGGAGATGAACCCTCTAAGTAGGATCTTTAATAAATGAAATATTCTCTAAGCATAATAGGATGAAAATATTTATAATCTTTAAGTTTCCAATATAAAGGTTTATAAAATTTACTTCTTTATCAATGGGCCGTCTGTGCTGTGGCCATTTTAGGTTCGATCCCCAATTTTTTCCATTATTAATCCTCAAGCTTACCGCTGAGCGATAGGTAGGAGGAGATTATCTGAAGAAATAGCACTTAAAAATGTAAGGATGTTTTAACCCTCAAGCTTACCGCTGAGCGACAGGTAGGAGGAGGTTCTCTGAGGAAATAACACTTAAAAATGTAAGGATGTATTAACCCTCAAGCTTACCGCTGAGCGATAGGTAGGAGGAGGTTATCTGAGGAAATAACACTTAAAAATGTAAGGATGTATTAACCCTCAAGCTTACCGCTGGGCAATAAGTAGGATAAGTTCTCTGAGGAAATAACATTTACAAATGTAAGGATGTGAATACTGTTTCGACTGTCGCTATACTTCGAGACACGTTTTAAAATTTTTACATTGTTTATGGACTTACAACGCTAACATTCGGGGTTCGATTCCCCACGGTGTACAAAGCAGAAAGCGTAATGTGTAAAAGAAACAAACATTGTTGTATAGAAGATTTTTTCATGTGCTACTTATTACAGATACACGTTTGTAAAAAGAACTTTTTTTATATTTTACATCAGAAGATCTGTAGTTTTGATCACATATTTCCTCACGTTAATCACTACAAGAAGCTCAAACTTAGAGATCTTCTGATGCTGAATAGCTGTAAGGTAGTCTTCTTGTTAATGGTAATATACACTATTGTAATTCTTAATTAATTTTACATGTTGAATAATTCAATTGATTATATATTATCTTCAAATGTTGTGAAATTATTTTAGAAATAAAAGTATTTCTCTGAATAAAAAAATAAAACTCACCATCGGTCAAGTAAGGAATTGCCAACAAGGCATCCGCCAAAAGTAGTAGTCCCAATAGTAAGTAGCGCATAATTTTATGTCAAATAGATGGCGTCTGACTAGCAAAATTATCTGTAAATAGAAAAAAATGTCTGGATTTAGTTTTATTTTTTCAGTTGATTTCAGTTCTTATATACATATTGCTCAATATTTCTTCAATGCTGACGTATTCCACTTGACGGGACAGTTGTATAATTGTAAACTTATAGGACGTAAACAAGACCTGTTGTAATTTAATTTCCTTTAAGCCTATAACTTCATTCCATATCATAGCGATAATTACATGTGTTGTTTTATATCAATCCCACAGAATTATTATTCTACGTGGTTTTTGTGACATATTTCAATATACCAGGCGGAATAGGATGGACAACCTTCTATTTTTTATAATTATCTTGCGTTTTTTAATGTGACATGACTTCTTAAATAATTAACAACTTGTGAAAAATATACGATTAAATCTTTCCTTTTTTAAACTTCAGCAACATGTTGCATTTTGCTTTTAATTTCATTTAAAAAATACATTTTCTTAAAATTAATAAGTTTCAAATACTTCAAATGGAAACAGAAGAACTCAACAACTCAACTCTAGGAGAATGTTGATTTTCAATAATAATATTTCAAACTTAGGGCATTTTACCCATTTAAGCTGGGAAATGCCGACTTCTATTAGCAGCACTTAAATGATCAAAATACATTTATAGATGAAAAATGTTTACCACTTGATATATAACTGCTTGTATATATATTAATTTAAAGCCTTAATATAAAATAGTAAATTTGCTAAATTAATTAAAAAATCTAGAACTGTATATATAATTAATAAACATTAATTATTCCAATAACTAATAGCATTTTAACATAGTCTTACCAATCCTATCAATGAACCTTTAATACGTCACACATAAGCAGGTTAACTGCACTTTAAATTAGATTTTCCTTCCAGAACGAATTCTTGCTTGTTGGCTCTACGGGGCTATTTATGATTGTTATATGGCCTGAGTTTGCGCAATTGTAAGAGAAAATTAACTAAACACAAGACAAAACGATGAGTCTTCTGGCCGAGGAATTCTAGGTAAGTGGTATAAGGCAGAAAGAAGTGTCACTAATTGTCCAATCAGTCTCCTCTAATGTTGTGCACGTGTTAGTGGTTTCAGCTAATTGAGGACGTAAGCAGAAGATATTGCGTTTTTTACAACCACGCACGTGCAGTCTAATTACAGATACAATGTCTGTTAGAAGTTTTTTGATTATCCCACTTCCACTTATTACTCTTCGTTGTGGTAATGATCCAAAGAAGAGATAAAACTCGTGTACTTTGATTGGTTAGACCACCTTGTGGTGTTTAATTACCCTCCTCTTTGTTTCTTCACCGAGTGAAATAGTTGTAATATATATGATTTGTGTTCTTGTTAAAAGAAACACCAGGAACAAAAAAGAAAAGACATTTCTTCTCAAAACGAATGATCTTTCTGGGAACATAACCAAGCAGCCTTTCCTTAGTACGACTTTCCCGTAAATGAAATGATTAAACCTAATGTTAAGTAGAAAAGAATTGCTGGAGTTCATTGCAAGATAATGTAAAAAAGTGTTCTGTAAAATACGACAAAAGCATCTATAAATGCTTAAATACATGGAGGATTAAATATCTAGGAAGTGACGCTCCCAGGGTTGTTTGCTAGATAGTACTTTTCTTAGAAAGATTTACATTTTCTGTTTATTATCAGAAGGGTATTTATGGGATTATTTGTTTTAGAAATCTGAGAAAAACAGACGTTTAATAGGCTAATTATTATAACACTTCATTATTAGGATTGTCTCTACTGGACTGTTTACTAATTAACACGCTTCATTAGAAACCTAAAACACTACTGGATTTAAGGTAAACATACTTTATTAGAAAACTGACTTTTGCCAACCTATCTGTTAATAAACACACTTCATTAGAAAGATTGACCCCTATTAGATTGTATTTTAAACAAGATTCAACAGAAAAATT
Organism: Limulus polyphemus; assembly: GCF_000517525.1. Classification (NCBI taxonomy): domain Eukaryota; kingdom Metazoa; phylum Arthropoda; class Merostomata; order Xiphosura; family Limulidae; genus Limulus; species Limulus polyphemus. Next base: position 189,208 of record NW_013666605.1, on the reverse strand, counting down.
CACCACTGCTCCAACTGCATTGTTAATAAAGATGTGCACTTTATTTGAAACAGTAAACTTACTGGACTACATTTGTTAATGAAGACTTCATTAGAAAATTGGATTTCTATTGGACTATCTGTTAACAGGGTTTCTATCAACATTTGTGTTACTAAGGTTTTAAAATTACATTTGAGCTAACCTGTGTACAAATACATAGATTTTTGAAAATTACTGCTGTAATCTCAAGACATAATTTCAGGTAGAATATGAAATATATTTTTTTTATTAAAGCTAAAATTTAAACCAGAATTTAAATTGCGATCATAGAAAATAAGAACAAAAAACTTTTAACAGTTGAACTTATAATAATATTTTCGGTGTAATTTAATTTTATCTTAATATTGTTAAAATCGCCATACTATTCTCAAAATACTCATTTTAGAAATATGCTAAACCCTTTGTGACAATTCAATATATCGTCGACTTTATATATAAAATATGTAAACTATGTAACATTATAACCACTAGATGACAGCACTAATGCTCATCCTCCAACTTAGTGGTTCTCAATTTTTTGGGGGGCTCATGACTCATTTGGAAACATCGATAGCCAATCGTGACCTGATGAATAGCTTTATTGTAAAAACAAACAAACAAACACGAAAACTGTCTTACTGATTGCTTACTAAGAGACGGAAAAAATTATTGTGCATTGACTGTTATCGATTTTCAAAGATTCTTCCCAAATTTTTCTGTATTCTGACGAACCAATTTTGAGTTGCAACACATGGGTTGAAAAGCCCAACAGTAAATGACGAATCTTTAGAGAAAACTAATATTTTATTTCTCTTAAATACATAAAGAAAATATTTTATTACCCAACAAGCCCCCTAGTGTCTCAGCCGTAAGTCTGGAAACTTAAAACTATAGATAGCCCATTGTGTAGCTTTGTGCTTAAGAACGAAGTAAATATGCGTACAACAATCACTCTTCAAAACCTGCTTTCTTGCACGTACATATTCATGTTACCTGGCTAGTTTCTATCTTAGGCCCACATCAAGAAACAGTTAGGAGAAGACTTATTTCATTATTAGCGAAGTTAAAACTTTAGTTCCAAAAAACAAACAGATAACAATAATAAGTATATAGTCTTTTACGTAGAAATTAATAACAGATTCTGATATGGCCCGGTATGGCCAGGTGGTTAGGGAGCTCGACTCGCGATCTGCGTGTCGCGGTTCGAATCCCCGTCCCACCAAACATGCTCGCCCTTTCAGCCGTGGGAGCGTTATATTGTGGCGGTCAATCGCACTATTCGTCGGTAAAAGAGTAGCCCAAGAGTTGGCGGTGGGTGGTGATGACTAGCTGCCTTCCCTCTAGTCTTACACTGCTAAATTAGGGACGGCTATCGCAGATAGCCCTCGTGTAGCTTAGCGCGAAATTCAAAACGATCCTGGTGAAAATGTACTGTTACTTTTCTTTCTACATAATTTCGTGTTTTCAGAACCATTTCTCTAGTAAAAGTAATGTTTGAAACAATTTATTTACAGTGGTCGGACTTAAAATTCTTCCAGCAATAAGTAACGTGGATTATCTCGTGTAACTGGTTGAATTATGAACCATAGAAATATTTTATCAAAGCTATTTTAATACACTATTGTTCTTGGATAAACCGCTGTTAATTAATGCTAGTTACTCTGAGGGTCAACGGTAAGTTTTGGGAATTACAATAATAAAAAATATAAGGTTTGATTGCCGGCGGTAGACAGAGCGTAGATACTCCGTACTGTAGCTTTGGGCTAAAAGAAACAAACAGTAATATCAATTAAATAACCTACAATATGTGTATATGTAAAAACGCCGTCAACTATTATGCAACATGTGGTGTGGGTGTATAAGCAAGAACCTTGTCAAGAATTATGTGACGTATAATATATGGTTAGTCAAGAAAGCTGTCAAAGATCATGTGACGTGTAATGTGTAGTTTGGTAAGAACGTTGTCAAGAATTATGTGACGTGTAATGTATGGTTAGGCAAGAAAGCTGTCAAAGAATTATGTAACGTGTAATGTATGGTTAGGCAAGAGAGCTGTCATGGACTATGTAATAAATAATAACTTCAGATCAGAGCAAGCTACTTACCTACTTACAGTTTCATTAAAGCTCAACCTGATGTTCGTAACGACTACAGCTAATTAAATATAATTTTCTTACGTTCTTACTTATAAAGACTAGAATGTATTGATTTAAGTACCCTCACTGTCAACGACTCTTGGCTCTAATCCCAATAATATCTTATGAGATTCTGTCAGCTTAGGTGATTTAGGTTAATCGTAAATACATATATTAAGCTAAAAATGAACACAATCTTTGTAATAAAAGTACAATAATAATAATAACAAAAAAAAAGATGTAATAAAACTAGACGTATTAAACATTCCAACCAATACTGTTAATGAAAGCTATTGTAAAGAAATAATGGAATATACCTTACCTACGGAACAAATAAATACCAGCATTCAGCCTTCTACAAATGTCTATTTCAAGGTACGATTTGAGGATAAGCAAGAACGTTGTCAATAATTATCTAACGTGTGATGTGAAGATAGGCAAGATCGTTGTCAATAATCCTTAACGTGTGATATGTAGATAGGCAAGAACGTTGTCAATAATCCTCTAACGTGTGATGTGAAGATAGGCAAGAACGTTGTCAATAATTATCTAACGTGTGATGTGAAGATAGGCAAGAACGTTGTCAATAATCCTCTAACGTGTGATGTGTAGATAAGCAAGAATGTTGTCAATAATCACCTAACGTGTGACGTGTAGAGAAGCAAGCACGTTGTCAATAATCACCTAACGTGTTACGTGTAGATAAGCAAGCACGTTGTCAATAATCACCTGACGTGTGACGTGTAGATAAGCAAGAACGTTGTCAATAATCACCTAACGTGTGATATGTAAGTTGGGAAGAACGCTGTCAATAGTTATTTAGCGTTTGATGTGTGAATATGAAAGAATGGTCTGAATAGTTACTTAACGTGTCATGTGTGGACTGAGAGATATATTTAAATGTTATAAAACATGAAATGCATGAGTGAGTAGGAACTGTTAAATATTGTGTGATTCAAATTGACTACATGTGTATGTTGTCTCATGAATAACATTTCTTGGAGAAAAAAGTTTATGCCATTACAGCATTCAGTTGTACCTTAAATTGTAATTGAAAAATTTATGATTTAAATAAAATTTTGCTTAATTACTTACGAGTCTTTCATAGTGGAAATGTTGGTTCCTATAGGATAAGTTTTCATGATTCATAGCATTACAGCTAGGGACAGCTACCACATATAACCCTCGAGCTGCTTTGTACGTAACTCAAAACAAACCAATACTATAGGATAATAAGTTTTCATGATTCATAACATTACAGCTAGGGACAGCTAGCACATATAACCCTCGAGCTGCTTTGTACGAAACTCAAAACAAACCAATACTATAGGATAATAAGTTTTCATGATTCATAACATTACAGCTAGGGACAGCTAGCACAGATAACCCTCGAGCTGCCTTGTACGAAACTCAAAACAAACCAATACTATACCTGTGCTTAGACCGGTAGTTTCTCCGATTTTATTTCATTTATGAGCTAGCAGCTAAATATTGTATTTGGAAATTCATAAATTTCATTTTGTACTTAGAGTATAATCGTTAAATATATCATATGCTAGTTTTGTAATATATTCTGTTACATTACGTTTCCCTTACATTAAATAATAAATATTCTATACCTCGTAATGTTGTAAGGTTAAAAATAACGGATATTTAGGAACAATTGATTTTAATAAATACTTCACTAGTTGGTTGAATATGCACTGAATAATGTTTTCCGTTAACATAAGTTTACTAATATAATCATGATGAATTTGTGTTTGCACAAACTTTTCATTGGTAACTGATTTCAATATATGATTCACCTCAGTTACATTCGTTGGAATATCCAAGTTCATTTTATTTATTTATTATTGAAACTATATGGGTAAATTAGCTATGTTTCTTATTTCTAGAAATCTTTGGCTTTGAATAATAAAATATAAGCGAGAGTTTTACCGAAGTGATAAAACTTATGGATATATTGTATAGTAATTATATATTAGCAGAATCTTAATACAGTTTAATAGCCGTTGAAATTATGATACTGGAGTTACCGTCATTTTTGTTACTGCAAATAAAGTCCTTGTTATGGTGTTTCTCAATCTCTACTACGTTCATTACGATATTAAAACTTTTAGAAAGCGTTTCTTTTTGACAGGTACTATGACCATTAGAAATATGTGTGGTGACAGCGTAGAAACACTGTTTCGTGTTAGTTTATAGCGAGAACAAAAATGAGTAAACGAGAATAGTTTGAAAGTTAGTAGCCTAAACAGCCGTAAATACACTTTTCCTGTTCATTCTACAAGTTTTCCTCTTGGACGATTTCAAGGTACGCCTAATCAACTTCGAAACTTTAGTGTCTGCCCACAAGAGGGCACGTGTTACACGTCTGTGTAATATTAATTATTCTTCCTATATGCGGTTTATAAGGAATAATTATAGAGTAGGTAATGGGTTTTGTTGGAAGTGTTAGTAAGAACCGCTGCTTGTCAAGTATGTAAACTAAAGAAGGATGGTTAATTTAACAAACCTAAGCTAAGAACTTTAATATGTTAACCTCACAAGAATGGAAGCGTTGAAAACAAGTGAATACTTCTTTTTTTGTGTGGATATCTCTACGTCCAATGAAAGCGGTTTAAGATTCTACATTTTAAAAATATTTTGTTTCTCTCTGTGTTACAAAAATAGGTTGTAAAAAGCAATCTTTAATACGTTTTCAGTCCCAAATAATAAACGAACTTTCTCTGAAAATATATTATCTATGTTTAATACAACGTATACTCTATGTTTCTCACAAATATTATATACTGTTGAAGGAAACGCTTTTAGTACTTACCTTACTGAAGCGTTCTGGATTCATATAAGATATTGATGCTCGTCAAAAGAAATATAACAATCTGTGACATCTAACACAGTATGACGTATTTCCGCTTGTATTAGGATTTGTTAGAATAAAACGGAGTCAGGGGACTACAACCTCTAACTTTATTTCTACAAATATTAGTGAATATGCAGTGAAAGCTACAGCTATATTACATCATATATATAGCATAGAAGCTTCCTCCTTCAGTACCTCATAACGCATATGACAATATTTCCTCTTTCACTACCACATAGCGCACACACTAAGACTTTCTCCTTTACTACTACGTACCGCACGCACACTAAGACTTCTTCCTTTACTACCACATATCACACACACTAAGACTTCCTCCTTCACTACCACATATCACACACACTAAGACTTCCTCCTTCACTACGACATATCACACACACTAAGACTTCCTCCTTCACTACCACATATCACATACACTAGTTCTTCCTCCTTTACTACTACGTAGCGCACGCACATTAAGACTTCTTCCTTCACTACCACATATCACACACACTAAGACTTCCTCCTTCACTACCACATATCACACACACTAAGACTTCCTCCTTCACTACGACATATCACACACACACACTAAGACTTCCTCCTTCACTATCACATATCACACACACTAGTTCTTCCTCCTTCATTTCCGGTGTTAGTTACTGGAATTGTATACAACGAGCAAACTTTATAGTTTAAAACCTAAAGTATTTTATACATTATTTTGTACCACAAATAATTCCTTGCTACTTTCAATTTTGCTTACTGACAGATCCATTTGCCAAGATTGCATGATTTTGTTTTCAGATTTGCCAATGTATTAGCTACTGGTAAAAATATATGTTATACACAGGTTATATATTTTTGTTTCTAAGCTACTGATAACATATGTCATGCGCAGGCTATACACAATGTATGTGTTTGTGTTTTAGCTATACTGGTATCAGACAATGGTGACATATAACTGGAGCTGCACACAGTCAACAATTTTTTGGTTTTATCAGCCAGTGGTAACATACAACTGGAGCTGCACACAGTTAATAATTTTTGGATTCTATCAGTATCAGCCAATGGTGCCATATAACTGGAGCTGCACACAGTTAACAATTTTTGGGTTTTATCAGTATCAGCCAATGGTAACATAACTGGAACTGCACACAGTTAACAATTTTTGGGTTTTATCAGCATCAACCAACGGTAACATATAACAGGAACTCTACACAGTTTACATTTTTTTAAATAAACACTAACTACCTGTAAAAATGTAGCCGGAATTACAGCTAACAAACTTTGATTGTTATTAGCGTTAGCTGCCGTTAGAAGTGAAGCTAGAACTTCATGCAATTTGCATGTCTTGGTTTTCATGATAACTGGTTACTAGTAGAAAACAACAACAACAACCTGAAACCACACACAGTTTGCATACATTTGTCTTCATCAGTACTAAAACTACACATTTCATGAATTCAGTTTCTGGAAACAGAAAGTTAGTTGGAACAGTAGACAACGTGGAGTATCCGGTTTTCTACTGGAAGTGGTTGAAATAAAGTCGAAACATTCTGAAATTTTACAATATTTTTAAATAATGTGTTTTTTATTTATTTGTTGGCAGCTAAAGCATTTTCATGTTTACGATGTTATCACGTGATAGCTTCTGTAATTACATGTTTCTTTTTGTATATTATATAATATTTTTCCAAATCTTATGCTATTATGAGAACGTAGAATTTCTATGGATTCTCTAAATGCATTTTAAGTTTGCGCATGTTCCACTAAAATCTTACTTTTTTAATGACAAACTAAACAGTGAAACTCCGAATGTCACATCTTGTATATTTTACTCTTTCTACTTTGCCACTTTTTTGTATAGAATAATATTCTAATAATGATGGACAGATTTAACTTCTGTAATAATCTTTGAACGCCATTCCGTTTGAAAACTGTTTCAATTCTAGGTTCAGCTTTTGTAAATGTTGTTCTATAAGGCAAGCAATCTGATTTTGTACAAAATTATCTCATCATGACGAATTCTCATGCCTTAATCAAACAGTAAGTAACCAAAGTGCATAGAAAAGGTTTCAAGCGTTTATACATTTGTAATTGGATCCATGAAAAGTTTTCTAACAAGACTGCAACCCCCATTATTATAGGTTTACGTGAATAAAAATTACATCAAACGAAAGACGTCTTTGAATGGTCTTCAAATAATTTCGTATAAACTTGTGCTCGTTTATTTTTTTTGCGTATTTTTTGCACTGCCCATTTTTTCGATTTACTTCAATCAGTTATGCTACAAAACTTTGACTTTATTTCTAAACCAAATATATTCGATCATGTGATCTAAAATAAGTACGAAAGAATCTAAATATGTAGAAATGTAATTGTATATCATAAGGTGATGACCAATTTAGATGTTCAGCTAGAGGTAATTAGCGACGACAACAAGGTTTTAACAAGAGAAAAGTAGCAAAAGTATCTATTACATACTTATTGTTTGTATATGTATGATTTTAGCATCTAGGTTGAGTGTATGCTGATGGTTAACGTGCCAGGCTGAGGATCAGGAGGTCGAAAGTTTAAGCTGTGATAATATGCTGTGCATTTTCAGCTATGATAGCGTTAACTATGAGAGTAAATCCCTCTATTTAGTTAGGAGCAGCCTCATAGACGGCGGATGTTGCTGGCTAGTTGTCTTCCCATATTTGGCAGTTTTAGATTAGACGTGAATAAACCTGAAAATTGTGGTTTCTGATTTGACCGCTTAGTCCACATGTCATAAGGTGCCGTTCAGTTCGAAAATGCCAATATTTAAGTAAATGCTAGCTTTATTAGAAGCTGGGAAACGTCGACATCGAGAGAAAAAACAATCTAATGTTCCTGATGTTAATTTTAGATTTACATAGATCCATCTTGATATGTGTATTTTCTCCATCTTTATTTCAATGTAAATATATTATGCCCCCCAGTGTCACAGGGGTATGTCTGCGGACTTACAATGCTAGAATCTGGGTTTCGATACCCGTGGTGGGCAAAGCACAGATAGCTCATTGTGTAGCTTTGTGCTTAATTATAAACAAACAAACAAAAACAAATTATACATTATATTTGTTATTGTTTATATACTATTGTAATTTTGTTCGGCATTATATCGACCATTTCACAGATTCATATATACAGATAGTTGTATAGGTTACAATAAAACGATTCTGGAGACTCACCACATAGTTACAGTTTATATTGTTACGTCTAGTTACTCTCTCTGAAAACCGTGCATTTTAACAATAGCTTTGCAGCTTAGTTTCTGTTCCAAAAGGCTACGCCGTAATGCTATCATATCTAAAGCATTTCAGTCCTTCCTGAAGGCTTTCCATATGTCATTTTGTGCCCAAGGACAATGGTTTCTTAGCGGTTACTTCAATGGTCCGATTTCACAGAAATCCATATCTCTGCCTTCAGCAAACTGACCGGTTTGTCTTCGTACAGAATAGCTTGAATACCGTTTCATTCTCATTATTTTTAAGGTATGCGACGGCTGAACGGGAGGTATGACAGAAAGCCTTATCTGTTGCCCTCGTTTCCATGCGGAAGCCCTTCTTAATTATGTTGATTACTGTTGCCTGGGGTACGTGTATAGCTTTTCTCACTGACCTTTATCTTCATGGATTCTTACCTGTTGCAAGACGTCGCACTTTGCTTACCACGTCTGAGGTACGACTTGTGGAAGGCATCTTTCTGAGTTGTCCTGGTACCCCAAGTTGAACCATATTCTTAAGTTTTCTTATACTATTAAGTACAAAGAAGTTGTAAATCTCTGATCTGAACACACCTTTATGATCAGTTCTTGGTAGCATTTCACTATAATCTACGTAACGCCAAATAATGTCTAGATTTTGGAGCTTCATCACGTCGTTATAGGCCATGCCACCAAGTCCAATCTTGTTTTACCTGACGACCGTGCATCTTGACAATAACCCTGCAACGTAGTTTCCATTGCACACCAAAGCACACCACTCCTCCATGCAGCTTTCTCTAATCTATCTTGTGTACGAGAACGGCGGTATCCCAGCGCCCGTTTCAGTCTTTCGACCACACAGAAATCTACAGGTGTTTCATCCAATGGTATGTCTTAATATGGAATAGCATGAATAACCATTTAATTCTACTATCCGCTTAAGGTATGGAACAATTAAGCTGATTTGTCGTGGAAGAAACCTATGCATACATGTCTTGTGGCAGTTTTCTAGACTGAAATCCTTCTTGATTGTGTTTCATACCTTTAGATGGATGGATTTTATTTTTCACTAACCTTTATGTTTGTTGATTTTCACCTGTTAAAAGAACACAGGTTACCATGGTTGGGGTAAGTAATGTTGCAGGCCTATTTTTATATGATTCTGGTACAACAATTTGATCCATAATTCTTTGTTTTCAAGTTCCATATTGGGAATACTAAATCTCCGATCTAAACACATTTTATGACCTAAGTGTATGAATATATTGCGTCAGAGAGGTAAGTTACATACCCTTCCCAAAAGCGAATAGTTACAGTACCTACGAAATGTCAAACAATGTCAATACAATATATTTAATTCTGATACATGTCGCTTCAATGCAGCTTTATATCAGCTTTTTTGTCACAGGACTCGTATATTTGCATATTCAAGATGATTTTAATATAATGCACTTAACTGTCTATTACAAACAATACTTTAGCTATTATGTAACTTTGCTGAGCCCTCAGCTGTTATTGATAGTCATAAGAACAGATGTGGCCCTTAACAATCTTTATTCACTTTAATAGTCACAAACATTTTATCAGATACTTTTTAGACCTAAGGCATACTCAAGTTTAATTATTTGAAAAGGAAACTTTATCAGTCACTTTTTTAGACCTGATGCATTTTTAAATACTATTATCCAACAAGAGCAATTTATCATATACTAATTAGATCTGTTGTACTATAAGTGCTTTCGATAACTAGAAACGTTAATTCTGCTCTGAATTCTTATCAGGCTGTCTTGTTTTTACAATGTTCAGGTTCAAACAAATAAAGCGGACGAGTGAACTAATTATCTTTTTTAAACGTTCTCAAAAGGTGTAGAAACGTTCTACATCATGTCTTCACAAAAGAAGTTCAAATTAAAACTGTATATACGATGGCTGATAAAAGTTATTTTGTGCTGCTGAGATGTGATGAAGAACTCGGTAAAAAAGTCTGAAAATAATATTAAAAGCTATACAGAAATAAGAAGCAGTCCACATGAATTATTAAACATAACAAAAAGTTGCCCGAAACTTTCTTTAACTATTCATCTGATTTTTGGCCTTGAAAGATTTACATAACTGATGTGTGTTTTCTTATCTATTAAAAAGGTTAATTCTTCAATCTACTGTCAGTAGATCTTAAAAAAAGTCACACAAGTATTCAAATTTTGAGCTCAGAAAATCTTGAAATACTATAAATTAACGTAATTAAAACTATGTAAAAACTAATATATTAAACACTTTAAAGACTACAACATTTATTCAAATGTTTTAACATATTTATAAATGTATTTACAGTAGAATAGGTGTTACAAGGAGTCTGTAGACTGACTTTTCTATAAATACTGAAAGTCTGAAATAGTAATTTAATTTTAAGTCGTATTGTATCACCATTAATAAGAAGTGTTATCAAAAAGATTCTAAGGCAAATTGGTAAAGAACAGATAACGTTGCACTAATGGAGTGGTCGTACAAGTACGGGTGTAGATATTAAACGCACGCGATTTTCTACTGTAAAATTCCGAGAGATTATTCAGTTTTCCAGCACTCGAGCTTTCTCCATATCTCATTGCGGTGAATTTTGGAAAAGGAAACACGTAAGCTACCACGACCACGATACAACTTGAATTATAGATTCTGTTGGCTAATGCGAATTTATACATTTCCATTTCACGATGTGGTAATGTTCTTGATTTACGTGAAATCAAGTCACACCTAACGCGAAGTAAAGAAGAGTTTACAGAATAATAAGATAAAAAGGCTACATTCTGTTAGTGACTGCACGAGCCATCCCAAGAGGAGATGATGTCATAACCGTAGATAGGTGAAATGATAAGCTTAATTAAAAAAATAAAGAACGAAAAGTTAATTTCTTAGATCACTTGAAATTTATATAAACCATTTTAAATTGGATTCTACAAGCTTTAACTTTCTTCCAGAATATGATTTAGTCAAGAAAAGGTTACGAATGAAAGATTAACCAGTAGAAATAATTGTAATGCAATCTAATTAAATAATTTCTGTTTTCTCAGATTCGAATGGGAATGTTCAATGTACGTAGGTTTCAACCTTAGGACAAGCTATTAAAGTAAAAAGCAAAACACATTTCATTCATTAACTAGCTTTTCTTTATTCTGAATTATTTACAGATTGAAAATGTAGTCCTATATGAAGCATCCCATGACGGGACTCGTTTTTCAAGGACTATGTTAGCATTCAGTTAAATTTCCACACTGAATCGTAACTATATTAATATAACGTTTTTACAAATTGAAAATGTAATCCTATATGCAACATATGATCACGTGACTCATTCTTCAAGTTCTATATTAATATTCGATTAAATTTCCACAATGAGTCATAACTGTAGAGATATACACCCAAATAAACATAAATAATTAATATTTATCTAATTATAGTGTTTGCGTAAAACATATTTTAACTATAATTTAATATTCATTCTAACATTTATGTATGTGTACTTCATAGCCTTTACTTTCATTCCTGCTGGGGGAGAGCATGGCCTGGTGGTTAGCGAGCCAGTCTGCGGATCGGAAGATCCAAGGTTCGCGATGCGGTACTTCTGAATATGCTTTGCACTTCTAGTTGTGGGTGTGTTGTAATGGTGATAATCAATCTGAATTTTTGGTCCAAAGGCTGACAAGGCTATGTGACTGTGGATGCTGCTTCAGTCTTGTCAGTAGTTCGCAATGCTTCCCTCTTATCAGTTGCTTAGAATTAGGGAATGTGTAAAGAAAACACACATATGCACGCTTAGCTCATATGTCACATTAGGTGTTGTCTCAGGTTAGAAATATTATTGCTTATATGTAAGCATTACATAAAAGTTCACTGTGCCATTTCATATTTCATTTAAAGTACTATTTTGACTCCATGTTCTTCAAAACATGCTTTTAAGACTATAGTAGGGTTAGAGCGAAGTTATAATGGAGACTATTTGGTTATATGTCTTTAATGTTACGGTTTGCAAGTATATGTACACTTGTTTACTGGCATTTATTTCAAAAGAAATAACACTACTTATTCCATGTTGCTCTTATTTGCTTTACGTGATAACACTTATTTGAGAAAGTCCTTACTTGCTATAGATATATATTAATTATTCCATGGTTATAACTGTGAATTTGTGTAAATAATGCTCAGAAAAAATTAGTCCTATTTCATTGCAAAAATCTTCCAACTCCCATGCTGTTTCTGGAACTACTTTCTCCATCGCCGATGGAAATCAGTGTGATGGCCATGATTACGTACTATCATCCGGTATTGTAACAAGCTACTGCCAAAGACCGCTTTACAGTTTCCATGGATAATTGAGTGTAAGTAGACGTCGGCAGTAAGCAAATCAAATATACAGAAGTCTATAGATGCGCAGTCAGATGACTTCACAGGTCAACTGGAGAAGTGGTTTCATTCTCCAATGTTGATAGTAATATTGTTTTTTGTTGATGTAGTCATACAGTGCAGGAATTACATCTCGAATAATTAGTTTCAATACATTCTCCTGATAGTAACTAGAGTTAATCTTAACATTTTGTAAAGTTTAAATTTCGACTTATTCGAGAAGCTTGTGATAAGCACAATAAAAACTTTATTTATATTCTCCGTACATAGTAAGTAACGAATTAGTTTTTCTTGTGTTAACCTTTCAGTTATCCCTGTCTCGCCCAATGTTTCAGCATTTTCCATGTCACATGGCAAGGTATTTTTGTCAATGTATTCTACAGTTTGCCTTTTTCTTACCAGTGCATCTGTTGAGCAGTCTGTTTACTCGTGGCTTATTCTTCTTTAGAAGGGAAAGATCTCCCATACACAGTTGACTGGGATATATGCAAGTTGTTAGCAATAACTTTAAAGGTGGGTTGGTTCTTGGACAACCAGTGTGTGGACTTCGATAATAGCAGTGTTTAGGTTATTTTTACATCCACTTGTAGGTAGTAATCTCCCCTTGTCAATACTATTAACTACGCTATAATAATCGTCTTTAAAATGGTGTGACAAGTTTTTGTGATTCCGCTGTACGAACGTTCTATTTTTCACAAGTGATTGAGACATATCTCTCAAACATAAATCTATCAATAAGGGGCTTTTGCATTACCGAAAGTTCGATGTAAACACATCATATACAGTATAGGTAATAATTATGATGATACAAGTAAATGAGTCACAAACAATGACTATTTCAACTAACTTGTGAGTTAATTACTAGTACAGAACAGCCCCACAGTGGCCCAGCTGAAAGCTTGAGGGCTTATAGCGCTAAAAATCGAGTTTCGATATTCGTGGTTAGCAAAACACAGATAAACCATTGAATAACTTTGTGCAATAATAAACAAACCAAAGTATCAAAAGTCAGTCGTATATCATCATGGAGTGCCTGCTACGTTAGCGGACTTGAAAGATGAAAAAACAATAATCGTCTTAGTGACTCAAAGTGGAACTTTAATATAAGCACCGTAAAAATGCTGAGTTTTGAAAAAGACACATACAAACAAAATTATAATTTAGACTACAGCGAGGTATAATTATGCTATTAACATATCACAATAGTCTTAGAAACCATAAAAAGAGATCCAAAAACCTTGCCAATAAATTTTCAAAATGTCGTAAACAACGAATACCCGATGACAATATTATTCTCTTTTATTTCACAAGTTTGTGTCATTTATAAGCACATTTTTTACTGACAGGTTTAATCAAAAACAAAACAACAACAAGATTATCAGTTATAAAATAATAATAATGAATGAAAGAAAGAAAAACATTTTCTGCCAACTACTTGGAATGCAAGACCAAATTAATATGAATTTTCGAAGAATCTTTGCAATCAAAATGTAATAAGTATATTTCTGGGCTTCTGTTGAAAGTTAATACGTACTAAGATAAGCTCTAAAATGTACTGATGTACAATGCTAAAACAGAATGACTAGCTAAATGACGGCTTTATAAAATGAACATTAGGCTTAAATATTGTTTTAAAGTACATGAAAGTGTCCATTTGTCTTACAGTAGAATATAAGATTATTTTCTATTTCACTGTCACTGCACTCGGAAAGAAATAGGCTTAACCTACACAGAAATTCATCTATCTTTCTACACATCTTATACATCTAAAGAAAACAAAACAAACAGAATAAGGCTTAAAATATTTATGTAAAATATATTAAATGGAATACCCTGGAAGTATATGTTTTGAAGTTATAAATGGTAAGTGGCACGTTTGAGCTGAGTATTATTTACTGGTAAAATTCAAAACAAAAGCCTATGAGTGCCTTGACGATCTTTTTTAGAGAATGTTATGTTATAATGACCTGTATTACATAGATATTATCTAGAATGTCAGGAACATCATACAAACATGTGCCAAAGCTGAATTACCTAATAAATTAATCACATTGTACTAGGTGTACTGACACCAACCTCTAACAGTTTGAACAACATAATGCTCTGAAAATTTAATAGTTTTCTCTGTCGCTGTCCCTTCCATGATGGCATCTGCCTTTTATTTCTATCCACTAAGAAATCTTATTTTTGCTATCCTTTATTCTGGTGATGAAACTTATACAACATAACATCGACTGAAAACGTCGCTTTCCAAACACAACTACGCAGTTCAGAGAAAAATTTCTAATCATTACTATCTCTCACGACGCAGCAGTTTCCGTTTTAAGGATCAATCTGAACATTAATCACCAGCTGAACCTATGGACTCTAAATCTTTTTTAAACATATATACTTTAAGTCTATAGACCCTTAAACATTCAATGCCGTTTCTCAAATACAACTCATCTCAGTGAAGTAAATCTAGATTATTTGGTTGCTTAGCAAATGTAAAAAAAAGTATCAGAATACATTTGTTGAAAAGTTTTAACTTTTATACCTCTCGTTTAGCGATATAACTTGGGTTTTTTTCTTATTTTTACAGGAAGAGATAACCGTTATCCGTCTACTTGCTAATGTATCTCTTCGCATATTTACTGTTATTGGAGTTTGTCAAATTTTGTAGAAGATGTAGCGGTTTAAGCTAAGGGTACTTCTAGCTCGTTCACCAAATGCATATTTATTGCAATGGCTATTGGAGGATGTGCTCTTCTCTAACCTACATAGGATATTATTTCTTATGTATAAACTCATTTATTGACAACCGGGTTTACTTCAGATCCGTTACTCATAACTTGTAACAAGATTTCCTAAGTATAGTGATTTCTGGTATTTTTCTAAGTGTAATAAAGACTGTTAAAGTATCCATCGAAAAAAGTATAAATATGAAACGTTGGCCGACAATTATCTTTGTAAAAACTACATTTTCCTGGCATGTCCTACTTCACTTGGATATCTTTGTGTTGATATTTTAGTTGATACTATTCTGAGAACTTAGAAAGTTGACTAGCGCTGATTTGTTAGGTTACATTTTACGAAATTTTCTTAAACATTTTTAGTTTCAAACATGTTGTGTTTATGAGATACAAAGTAACAAAATTGTATATTTCTATATGGCAAGTAGGTTGCTGCTATATAGAGAGGTTGAGTACGTTATGTAGGCTTACCACATCGCAATAATAATAATAAACAAGAGCTATAGTACTATTCGTCCCTTATTTTTTTACTGATAGATTAGAGGGAAAGCAACTTATCAGTGGCAACTAATGCCAACCCTTTCGCTACTCTAATCGAAATTGCCTCGGTATTGTTTTAATGTACAATAGTAAGTACATACGTTAAATTGTATAACCTGTAGAAGTATAATAGTAAAAACCGAAATCTTTAAAGTCCAAACAGATGAGGTAATTGATGAAAATAAAATAAACTACACAACAAATACAGTTTAGACATTGTCATAAGCAACATAGATGATCGTGAGGAGAAATTTTCATTTCTAAAACTCATCATAAGCTAAAAATATTGTTTACAGTTTGTCGTTTGCATGCATAGTGTCAAACAGTTTTATAAAAACGTATTTTAGAATCTTTTACGCTGTGATATTTCTTGAAGTATTTCCTAGGTGAATTTGTAGTTGAGTTTTTAAATAAAAGTATTCTGTGAATTTATTACATAATATCTTAAGTATATTTTATATCTTATAATAAAAGATTTTTGTTAAGCTATATTTGAAATCTAGTAATTATTTTGGAACAATTTATTGGAGTGCTTGATCTTAGTGGAACTATCTTCCATGTTAACAGCGAAATCAAAAAATTTGATGGAGAAAAAAGAAGCGTGTATGTGTAACAAATTTAATTAAACTTCTTTGATAGATATGATAATTATTAGAACAGCTATTGATGAAATACGTCTCGTGTCAACATAAGTGAAAAATTTGTACGTTTGTGCAAGTTTTATTGCAGAGTGAAATGTTTTGGAATTCGTAAAAACAAACTTTCTTTGAACTAACTTAGGAAAGAAAAATCATTGTCAATCACAACTAGAAACTATTTATGTTTGTCAACCACAACTAGGAACTATTTATGTTTGTCAACCAGAACGAGGCCCTCCAATGGCACAGCGGTATGTCTGCGGACTTACAACGCTAGAAACCGGGTTTCGATACCTGTGGTGGGCAGCGCACAGATAGCCCATTGTGTAGCTTTCTGCTTAACTACAAACAAACAAACCAAAACGAGTAACTATTTATGTTTTTCAACCACAACGAGAAACTATTTATGTTTGTCAACCACAACGAGAAACGATTTACGTTTGTCAACCATAACGACAAACTAATTATGTTTCTTTTACACTTTGTTATGTATAAATTGACAACAGAAGTATGACGTTGATAGACACGGGAAGTCTCTGTAATGTACAAGAAAACAAAATGTTCAATTTCCGTCTTTTATTAGACTACTCCAAAAGGACCAATGAGGTTATTTCCTCCTTGTCAGTACAAATTTTCTAAGAATGATGTATACGTTGAGGATTCAGCCAAACGTTTGCTTAGCACTTGAAAGAAATTGACTTCGCTAAGACATATTCTGCAAAGCTATTGTCCATCTCACAGATTTAAAGACCCCTATACAACTCACTGTTTCTTCTATCTAGAAGAAACTAAGCAATTTTCAGAATATAATTGCAAAAAACTATTTTTTCGTATTGGCAGAAGGAATATTTACTACACAGAATGCGATTCACCAATAGTTAGTAATGATCATTGTTAATATATACCTATTCTTAAAAAGGCCTAGACAAGAAAAAATTAGTTGCTGTGTTCGTGATTTTGTGGAGCCCTTTTAACAAGAAAAGTTCAGGTACTTGTGGCAATGTGCAACATTTCTGAGCAAGTAAAATATTTGTCTTTGTCTCTAAGTTCAGCACTCCTTAATAGGTAAGCTCTCAGTATTCGTCTCTATGTGTAACTCTGATAAAAGTAATTTCTAGGTATTATTCTTGTCTGTATGCAGCATTTTAGGAAGTAAAATTAAGGTAATCGTTTCTCTGAAAAGCACTTGTCAGCAAGAAGCTTCTCTGTATTTGTGGTTATTTGCAGCACTTCTCAGTAAATAAAGTATCGATAATAGTTTCTGTGTGCTGCTCTTCTCAACACATAACGTCTCAGTATTCATGGCTGGGTGAAGAACTTGTCAAGAAATATATTATCGATTTTTGTGTCTACATGTATAATTTCTCAACAAGTAAAGACTGAAAATTTGTGTCAATTTGCAGCACGTCTCAACAAGTAGACTCGTTATTAGTCCGTATGTCCAGCACTTCTCAACAATTACATTCTCAGTTTTTATGTCTGTAAGGAGTCTTTCTTAACAAGTAAACTTAAGGTATTCGTGGTTATTTGCAGCACTTCTTAACAAGTAAAGTTTAGGTATTCGTTTTTATGTGCAGCATTTTTGAACATGTAAAGTCTCTGTATTCCTGTCTTGGTGCAGCACTGCTCAAGGAATACAGTCTCGGTATTCGTGACTATGTGAAGCAGTTCCCATTAAATAAAATCTCGTTATACATGATTGACAGGAGTTTTCTCAAGAAGTAAAGTGTCTGTGTTCTACACAAGTAAACCATAGGTATTCATAGTTATGTGTAGCACTCTCAACAAATAAACTCTCACTATACGTAGCTATATCAGTAAAAAACCAATCAGTAAAATTTCCGTATTTATGGCTAGTTCCAACACTTCTCAAAAAAGTAAAATTTCACTATTCGCGGTTATTTGCAGCACTTCTCAAGAAGTAAAGCCTACGTATTTGTTTTTAAGTGTAACACTTCTAATCAAATGAAGTCTCGGCATTCGTGAACAGTTATTCTCAAGAAGTAAAGTTTTGAAATGCAATGATATATACAGCACTTCTACACAGGTAAAGTCTATGTATTCATGGCTATATGCAGCATATCTGAACAATAGAACCCTCGGTACTTGTATCTATGTGCAACACTTTTCAACAAGGAAATTATCGGTATTCATATCCATGTGCAGCACTTCTTAACAAATAAAGATGCTATGTGCGGCACTTCTCTACAAATAAAGCC
>NW_013666605.1:168304-170155 GCF_000517525.1 Limulus polyphemus | reverse complement strand
CGCTTCTCAATAGTAAAAACTTTGTATTCCTCTACAGTTGCAACTCTTCTAAACAAGAAAAGTCTCACTATTCCTGTGCAACACTTTTCAATAATTAAAACCTCGGTATTCATACCTTGTTGTAGCACTTCTCAACAACTGTTGGTATTCATGTTTGTATGCAATACTTCTCAGCAAATAAAATCTCGTTATACACGACTGACAAAAGTTTTCTGAAGAAGTAATGTTTCTGTATTCTACACAAGTAAGTCCAAGGTATTCATGGTTATGTGCAGCGCTTCTCAACAAGAAAACTCAAGGCATTCGTTCCTAAGTGCAGCACTTTTGAGCATGTAAAATATCGGTATTCGTGGTTATTTGTATCATTTTTGATCAAGTAAAATTTAGGTATTCGTAGCTATATGAAGAACTTCTCAATCAGTAAAATTTCCGTATTTGTGTCTGTGTGCAGCTCGTCTCAACGAGTAAACTCTCGGTATTCGTGTCTAGTTGCAGCACTTCTTAACAAATAAGGTCTCAGTATTCTTGGTTATATGTAGAACTGCTGATAATCAAAGTTTCGGTAATTTGGCTGTGTGTGTGTGTTGCATATCTCACAAGCATAAACTTGGTACTTGTTTCTATGTGTAGTAATCTTCCACAAGTAAACTTTTGTTATTCTTATCTAAGTATTCTTTTGTATGTGCAGCATCCTTGAAATCTCGCTATTCGTAGTTATTTGCAGCACTGTTCAACAAATAAAGTATTGGTATTCATGGATATGTGTAGCACTTTTAAACAAATAAGCTATCGGTATTCGTCTGTATGAATAACCCTTATCAACAAGAACACTCGGTATTTATATACACATGAAGCAGTTCTCAACAAATAAAGTATTGGTATTCATGGATATGTATAGCACTTTTAAACAAATAAGCTATCGGTATTCGTCTGTATGAATAACCCTTATCAACAAGAACACTCGGTATTTATATACACATGAAGCAGTTCTCAACAAATAAAGACTCGGAATTACTGTCCAGGTTCAGCACTTTCCAGCAAGTTTTAATATTTTTGACTACTTGAGAACTTCTCAACAAGAAAAATCTAGGTATTTGTAATTATAAACAGCACCTTTCAACAACTAAGCTATTGGTATTCGTCTCTGTGTGAAACACTTATCAAGATGTAATTTCATGGATTTTGTGTCTACATGCTACAAATTTTACAAATAAAGTCTAGTTAGGTGAGCTGTAGTAAAATGATTAGTCCGATAGCTTACGTGACTTTCTGCATAAGCGTGCGTAAAAATTTGGCCACAATTGAGCGGTTTTGTTGATCTCGCAATATCTTTGCTTTATTTTTAATCCTTTAAATGTTTTTTGGGTGTTTTTCTTCGAAGCTTTAAGTAATTTTTTTTAGTTGAGCAGATCAATATATATATATATATATATATATTGTTCGAAAGCAAATATTATTTTAAGCCTTTTAGGATTTTCCTTTCTCATCGCTAGTAAATACCATTTACTCTACTATCAAAAGCGAATAAAAAGTTTAAGTTATACCTTGAAAGTTTTAACGTTTAAAACATTTCTGCTTTTTTAATTACTCATACATTGGCCCGTGCTTATCAAAAGAAAATATATCAGAATATTTTGACTCTGCATCCGGTATCTGCAAGTATTCCTTTACGTAAAGCACAGAATGTATTTATCAGTGATTGGGTAATTTATTATTTAAATTACAATTTTATTGTGTTGTTAACAGGCAGAATCGTTTAAGAAAACATATTTCATATTATTCGAAACCAGCTTATAAATATGTTTGTTTGTTTGTTTTGAATTTCGCGCAAAGTTACACGAGGGCTATCTG
>NW_013666605.1:156754-168294 GCF_000517525.1 Limulus polyphemus | reverse complement strand
CTAGCCGTCCATAATTTAGCAGTGTAAAACTAGAGGGAAGGCAGCTAGTCATCACCACCAACCGCCACCTTTTGGGCTACGAAAAGTGACATTATGACGCCCCCACGGCTGAAAGGGCGAGCATGTTTGGCGGGACGGGGATTCGAACCCTTATAAATATAATAACTACAAACCCGATCTAATTGCACCAACTGCTTGATGTTATCTCGAAGATAAGTGATATTTCAATCTAATATTAAAGAATAATTGGTGCGTTTCTTCTTGTATTTTGTCTAATTGTTATGATGTCAGATGGATTTGTATAAAAACTCACAAATTTTCTGAAATATTTACTACATAATATCGTCAGTTATTTCAACTAATACACACTAAAGCAAGAGCAGTAAATAAATATTAGTCTACTGAAAAGTCCATATCAAAAAGAAGAAAAAACAAAGATTCCGAATATGTAATAAACTGTGTGTTAAATAGACGCCTTGGCAAAACCACCACCAAATAGTATGGTTCAAATTTTATCACGTTTATAGAAATAGGTGTGGGCCGTTTTTGACGTGGGCTTATCTTTAATTTTGTTTCTTTCAGAAAGCTACGATTTTTTTCGTTACCGTCTGTCATTCATTATAAGAATTTCAGAGTTAAGTAAGTTTTATTTCTTTTTCAAGGGATATAAACACAAAGCAATAACATGGTTTTGTTTCAAAACACGATTTACGTATTACAACCACTGTTCTTCACCTTCAAAATATTGGATGACAAAGGTGTTTTTGATAAGGTATTTAGAAATGTTATCTTTTAGTTTCTTTTTTTTATCCTAGGTTTAGTAAAGGTTTTATCTTAAGAGGTATAGATACATTATTTTGATAGTATTTTTGTAGCTCATGTAAAAACATTTTGGAAAAGATTTTTAGACTATTGTTTTGTGATATAGAAAGATACTCAATTTGTTGGAATTTTAAATTCAATAAACAAGGAAATTAAGTTTACTTTCGAAAGTAATAATAAAAGCTTGTCATTTTTAGATGTGTTGGTAAGTGTTTCACCAGAAAAGGAAATTTTTTATAAACCCACAACTTTTCATCAATATGTAGATATTTTTTTACTAATCATCCCAAACATATAAAATTAAATGTTCTGTAAATCTTGCAAGTAGATTATGTTGTTTGGTTTCCAATGAAGAAACGAGAGGTAATAAATTACTAGAATTAAACAAATTTTTAGTTCAGTGTAATTATCCAGAGAAAGTTATAACAAGAAGTTTTGAAATTGCTAAGAATAACGTTTTTGATTAAAAAACAACAACAACAAAAACACATTTAAACAGTGAGTTTAGTAAATCTAAAGAGAAGATTATACCTTTTGTTGTGACTCATTGCCCAAATATACATATTGATATGTCATTTGTTAATACACAACTAAAACAAATAGTAGATAAAAAACTAAAGATGTATTCAAAAATAATAAAAGTATGTTATCAAGAAGGCAACCTAAACATTTGTATATATATTATTGAATAAACCTAAACAAAAGATATTTTTCTAAAGAAGGTATCTGCAGTGTTAACAGAAAAACTGTGCTTTATGTAATATAGGTTATATGAAATCTATCAAAACAATAAATAACAATAACAAAGAAATTTTTTATTGATAACTCATTTAATTGCAATTCTAAAAACATAATATTTTTTAAAATGTGTAAATTGCGGTGAATTATATATTGGTGAAACACATAATTTAAGATTAAGGATAAATGTACATAAATTTCGTGATAGATGTCCTGATAAAAGCCCACTATACGCCAGTAAACATTTTGAATGAATGTATTTTGAGAAAAATTAAAATTCTAAAAGAACCATATTTTTATGTTTTTCCTTTTTTGGGAATGTAATGTAAAACACAAAAGATTGTTTTTCGAAAAATATTCTATACATTTTTGGTGCCACTTTAAATAGATAGCAGTAAGAAGCCAGAAGTAATTGGTTGTGTTAAGTCAGTAGAAATTATGAAACCATGAAAACACTTACTAAGACTTACAGAAAAGAAAAAGTAAATATGAAATTATAGGATAGTACATTGATTTCTATTATAATAATAAGTATAATTATAACAAGATTTTAATTTAAAAAGGAAAATATATTGACAATTTTTTTTTTATTTTTGAACATTTGTAATGTACTTAATTTATACGTGAACTGTATTATATGTTTGTACATTTGGAAAATATATTTATCTAATTTATATTATTTATATTTAGTTGAAAAGCAATATTTGCATTTTTTTTGTTATAGACTCTCACTAAAACTATTTCGTGAAGAGTGACCTCTGAAGTCACAAAACCGGTAGAAGAAATTAATAAAAGAAAGAAAAAAAGTATAATATTCCAGTTTTTACTTATTGGTATCTAAAGGGGAATCTTATTTATGTGTTGGTCCTATCACATTTAATATATAGTTTTCTTTTCTGCGATACACAATGATCATTTTTGACTTTTGAATTTCGCCATAAGATGAGGACTTGGTGTAATTAATTTTTCTAAAAGTCTTCGATAAAGTGCACAATAAAGCGGTATTGAAGATTTTATGGTTTACAGAATGTCTTGAATCAATTAGTAAGTGGGACAGATAATTTGCAAATTATCTTTAATCATAACAAGTGCAAATTAATGTATTTTGGGGTTATCATAATTTGGATCTACGTGTTTAATATAGATTGAAACCAACTCAGTAAACGTTAACTGATGAATATTATAATGACGTTGTGGTGGATAATCACTCAATCCTTCGAAGAAATGCGTGCTGTGTGTTGCTTGTAGTATGTTTGGGAGCATTTATAGGCATATATATTGAACAGAAGTCAAAGATGATGATTTCCTCTTCATAAAGATCATTAGTTGGGCCTCACTTAAAATATTCTGTACAGTTTTGATCTTCTCTAGGAAGGGATATTAAATTATTAGAAAAGGCTCAAAGGAGAGATTATCTATATATTATAATCGTAGATTAAGATATTTTGACTTATTTTATCTTGGTAATAGATGTATAGGAGGTGATCTTATTGATATTTGCAAGATTAGCCGGTGAATTGGTAGGATATCAGTTTGTTTATGTTTTATTCTGAAGATAATAAGATGAGTGTACACAATATTACGATTTGATAAGATGAGTGTACACAATATTAAGATTTGATAAGATGAGTGTACACAATATTAAGATTTGGAAAGAAATAAACTAGACTTCAGTTGAATTTTTTATAACACCGTACAGGAATCTGTGAGGGAAATCGATAATTTCCTTAAAATTAAAGAATGTTTTCTTCTTAAATTTTACTTTTCTCAAGGGTGTGTGTAAGGAACATCTTTAAAGAACCAAATGGTCCGTGTTGTTCGTATGCTACAGTATATTAAGTTAAATAGTATGACATGTTTCCCGTGGTGTCATGTTATAGTAATTACAGTAAAGTGTATGTTATGCTGCCTGTGGTGTAATTCTATAGTTACTACAGCAAAGTGTACAACGTGTTACGTGTGATGTCAAATTGTAGTTACTATAGCAAAGTGTAAGTAAGACATGTTAGCTGAAGTGTCACGGTATAGTAACTACAGCATAGTGTATGCCATGGTACTTGTTGTGTCATATTATAGGTACCACAGCATAGGGTAAAACAATACATTATCTGTGACTTTAAGACCTAACATACAAAACGTTAAAAAAGGGAACAAAGGGAACAAATGACCACCTGAAAAGTAATGGGCACATTTAAATTTTTACTTTTGGTTGCTCAGAGGTGTGTGTGTGTGTAGGGACAGCCTTGAAGGTCTAAGCGTTCTTTTAATATCCGTAATATTATGTTTTTTAAGTATTGCATATATAGATATCAATGTAAAGGGTGTGGAAAACAGTTTATTTTAACTATTTTTAAAATATTTATTTGTTTCTTAGTTTTAAACGGGAGGGATCTAAGAAAGTTAAATACTCTTCACAGATTAAGGGAAATAATTATCAATGCTAAAAGTATTAGTAAATATTTCTATTTTTAAAGCACACGACTTTAAGAACTTCGTTGTGTTGAGTAACTGAGTTTATACTCAACATTTGATAAAGAAAATTTGTGTATAAGCTATAATGATACAACAAACACTAGATTATCTAGCTTGTACTTTATATGATGAGATGCATTCTTAAATTAATGCAAACTAATAACTATACACTGTTCAGTGTATCTAAGTTGATCTCACCTTTATTAGACAGTGACAGCTGACCTCGTCTCTTAGCTAGGGCTTACTTCCGTTAGTTCTCTTCAATTGACGATGGGTTCACTTACTCTTTTATAACAAGGAGATATGGAAGTTGCCATATTACGCATGCGCCGTCAATTCAGATCGATCAGAAAAGCTGAACTGTTTATTCCCTGATTTCGACATTCCTTCGCATAAACGAATCCACTTTGACGTTCATCTGGGAATGAATGGATACACACATAGAGATACCGATACAAATATGTCTGTCTGCATGAGAATGCAGATCTTCTAGGGGATATATCTATATATCTATATATATATATAGAGAGAGAGAGAGAACTCGTCCGAGGGATAGATATATATATAGACTCATTCTAGACACAGGATAAATCTAAGTATAGAAATCTCAGATGAGTAGTGTTTGGTTTAAGAATGACAGTTTTGTAGGCATACACAGGTTCCACACAGTGGAATGACTGTCATATTTTCGAGACAAAACGTTTATACTGGGTTTTACTCTGTTTAACTTACTTCTGCACCATATGAAATTTCCCGAGAGTACATTTATTGCTGATTATATAATATTTCACAATCTTATTTATCAAACTGTTTATTTGTAAAAAAAAAAAAATCAGTACAAATCATGTATAATTATTATTGCATATAACTCAAAAGCAAGAATGTTTCTTTAGAATGTAAACTGAAAAAAAAGTATTTCTGAACAACTTCGTATATGATTCAATATCATGTACAAAACAAAAACAAATATTATCCACCATTTATTGGAGTCATATCCCCGCACATGACCACTAAGATTATCTAGATTAAGCACCATCACCATAAGTAAGTCTACGGATTTACAATGCTAAAATCAGGGCTTCGATATGGTTTTGCTATAAACACACACACATCACCATGAATCTCCGTAGTCTCTTAAAGTAGAAAGTTGTTGGGCTTATATAACAACATTTCTTGAAGCACTCACATTTTTATGAGAATAATTATAAGCGAGATTTATCATATTCTTATATTGCTTAAAATTCATTTAGACAAATCCTTAAACTGTGGGATTAGAGAAAGCCTAAACTTCTACTTAGGCTAAATTATTTAACCAAATTAAAAAAAAGACAATATCGTTATAAATATCCTAAATGCGCAGACTTCAGACAGAAATTGTCAATATCTTACTTGAATTATCAAGTTACATTCTAAGTTAATGGTAAAAGTTATACTTTTTTTTTCCATTACTTGAATATGACAAAAATAACAACAATTGATTAGTTTCAGTCCAGTAAAAACAATAAAATGTGTTAGATTATACATTTAAAATGTTTGGAAAATACGTTATGGATATATTTTAGACTGTTAAGTACGCCTTTTCTGCTTGTTTTAGCAAAAATTAGATCGTTAAAATACCTATACAGAAAACAGAGAACAAATTGCACAAAAAGTTTATTCTTATAAGTAATAAAACAAGGGAAGAGTTGATTGACTCAATGTCTCTTTTCTCCATTTTACCGATTGTCATATTTTTACGATACTATAAATACTGAAGCCCATTTTTTTTTTCCAATTGAATAACATTCAAGGATTTAATCCAAACTAACATGTGTCACTAGTTAACAATTCTCTTAGTATGTATGTATGTTTGTTATGGCGAAACATCTGTGTCATATATCTTCTTTGGTCTGTTATCCTGGAGATAAAACTAAACTTCTTCTTCATGTAGTCACATGACCCTCTATTCTGTTGCGTCTCGAGACTCTACGTGGTTGCTATGATTGAACGTTTCTCTCCAAGTATTTCCGTTTAGCTCTCTCAACGGAATCTCTCCTTTTAAGCTATGAAAGCTCATCTTCTTCTGTAGCTGTTACTGCTCAAATCTTCCCTATACAACTATCATGGGTCAACCAGCACACCTGAAGCTATTACGAAACATTTTTTTTTTTTTTGTCAGTTCTGTTATTGAAGCTCAACTCCATCCTTTGCAGCAATATTTTTAGTATTAGTAGTAGATGCTGCTTTATGTTAGTGTATGCGTTATCAACAGGAAGAAATCCCCAAACCGATACTTTCAGACTTTTAACTCATGATGCTATTAAAACAACTAGGTGAAAAATATCAAAGACAAAAATACAAAACTCAATAATTCGAATGCTTATAAAAAGTGGATCCTTCTTCTTCTGGGGCAAATATATAAAAAAGGTCCAACTTTAGAAAGTGTCCAGGCTATAGGGTTTCGTGATTTTGCCTTTAGACAATTAAGGATATTAAATCGTTGCGTATAACACTTAGTGAAGTGAAGTTTTTTTATTTCTTATTGCAAAGCTATACAGTGGTATATCTGCACTTTGCCCACCGCGGATAATCGAAACCTGGGTTCTTGCGTTGTAAGTTCGTAGAGTTACCGCTAACCCACTGAGAGACAACTTAGTGAAACCAGATATCTACATATGTAAAGCAAAAAAAAAAAAAATCTGTCTGTCTGTTTACCCGTTATCTAATTACTTCAACATCATTTGGCCAATCTCTACCAAACTTTGTAGGATGGTAGTTTGCAGCAAGGGGCATGTTAATGGGGGTTCAGAACCCTTCACTTCCATTGTAGTTGTTATTGAGTACGTATTATCTTTGACGTAAGTTAACGTTAACAACATGCATAGATGGCGCCACATCCTTACATGGAAAAACTTTATTCAATTTTCTATAACACACACAATGTGGGGGAGGGTACTCAATCGTCTTATATGTTTCGTAATGTGCGCTAGCACTCTCTAAGGAGGAATGTAATTAAAGAAAGTGGCCGCTACTATTGCAATAATATAAACACAGCTGAAATTTCTACTCCAAAAGCCACCTTAAGGCTGATATGACGAGCCATTTTTTTGAGTTATACCAACTTCCTAATTTGACCCGTAAGAAACTTCTGCGGTCAATGACCATCTATTAATTAATTACGTGAAATTCTGTGGAAGAACATTAAGAGCTGGGTGTTGAAAGCGGGTAACAGGAAGCACCCATACCGCCAATACTTATGCCGCTACTTCTTCCTACAAATTCACCCTCACCACCACGCAGTGTATACCATGTTTCATATACATATTGAGTTCTTAAAGCTCATACAAAACTTTTGGTGAAGTAATAATGAATACTGTAATAATTATTATGTTATGTTATAAATATATTGTGTGAAAGTTAGGATTTTTGTGTTATTTATCATAGCATCCACCCTCACCTTTTTTAAAC
Organism: Limulus polyphemus; assembly: GCF_000517525.1. Lineage (NCBI taxonomy): Eukaryota > Metazoa > Arthropoda > Merostomata > Xiphosura > Limulidae > Limulus > Limulus polyphemus. Next base: position 160,815 of record NW_013666605.1, on the reverse strand, counting down.
ATTTAAACTCGGACAAAGAACTGGTACCTCAGTTTGTATTAGACTAAGAGTAAAACATACAAAATAGAACACTGCTATATGAAATACAAGTGCTTATAAAGTGATTTGTGCAAGAGGGATGATACGTTGATTTGACCTGAACTTCTGACTTGATAAATGGTTAGCATAAAAACAAAATGGAGTAGTTTAAAGTATCAGATAAATATTGTGTTCTTAAATGGCACCGTTATCTCTTGCTGACTTGGTTTTGGATACATGAATATTTAATAAGAAGTTGAAATAGACTAAACATAAAGCATCTTTGAATAAGATTATTTTTCATAACATAAGAATTTTCTTGTTTGAATTGAATTATAACTGCTAAAAATTTAGAAGCCAATTATATAGGTTTATTTGTAAACACGGGTGCATCGTGTTTTTGTTCGGTAATCTATATATATATAAATTATTATGTTGATTTACCCAAGGTTATCACTTTTCTTTCTTCATATTTATCTAGTCTATAGTAATGTATTTCTCTTTTATGTATTTTTGCAGTTTGTATGTTAATATAGTAATAGACAGTCGAACGTTAGATAACATGAGATCCAAGTATTAATGGGGCTTAATAATATCGAATCATGTATGCATTTAGATATTAATGTTAAAACTGTTACCGATGCGATCAGTAACTTCGAACCAACATCATGGTATCTATACTGTATTCCTCCTTTTTTCTACTTACAAAAAAAGGAATTAAAAACAAAAGTCTACTCTCACGCAATTAATGTAGTTTTTAGTACGTACACATCTATTTTTAATACCCTCCTCTCTATCGATGTTCATTTCAGGGCTTATAGCTCTAGAATTCTGGGTTCATCTCTGTGACGGACATAGCGGATAACGCATTGCGCATAGTTGCGCAAAACTCGCAACTGTTCACTTTTTGCTATGTCTTATACATCGCACGCAAACGTCTCTTCTTACTGTTAGGGTGTAATTTCCAGTGATTACAGATTTAAGAAGTAGCAATGCAGCTAAGTTCACTCTAGAGCATTCAGTTCCTTTTGAAATGTTTTATGCATGACAGCACGTGGTTGGCGTTTCATAAACATGGCCTGGGAGCTCAGCGTCTTGTATGTTTCAACAACAACAAGATATGATGTTACCGCACTAGAATAGCACGGTTTCGTTCTCCTATTCTCAGATGTAGGTTTGCTTCACAATTTATACGTTTTGTATTCTGCATTTTTTTAACCTTTATCATCTCTGTTTTTTTACATGTTGTTTACCCAGTGTTTTCTCGAATATTTAGTTACGGAAATGCAAAACTAAAACTATTATACTTTTTAGATAATTAATTGTATAATTAATGTACCGTAGTTATTAAAAAACAAGTATTGTCGAATGCACTTATTTCACCAAAGAAAAAAAAGGAGGTACTTTGAGTGTTTGTTTGTAATTAAGTACAAAACTACACAATGGGCTATCTGTACCCACCCACCCACTCACCCACCTACCACGGGTATCGAAACCCGGATTTTAGCGTTGTAAGTCCGCAGACATACCGTTGTGCCACTGGGGGGCTCGGTGACATTGTTAAATAAAAGTACATAAAAGCTGAAACTAAAAAAACAGTGTTGATGCTACAGAAGGCTATATATACTCCTGGGTTTCTAATATCATTTTACCAATATTAAAGTTAATACGGTATGTAAATAAAACATTAATTTGTATACTTGATTGAATGATATTAATAATTGTGAAGTATTCTTAAACTATAGTTTCAAATGAGATTACGTCACTGAGGTTATTTTTCGCATTGAAGGCTCCATTGTTTCGGTTCCATAACCTGAGTAGTTGTTTTCCGCTTTTGGCTCCTTCAATATGTTTTATACAAATTCTGCAATATCACTTTTAAATCGAAAGAAAAACTACGGTAAAAATACAGAGACAACATTCCACTTATAATTTTTCTTTAAATATGACGAACATGTCTTAATTTTTTATTTATGTTCTAATTTTACAGATAAGCTGTCGTCATAACCTGAACTTTCACTGTAATTTTTGCCTATATTATTCATTTATTGCAATAAATCGCTATTACTAATCAACCCTCTATGCCCCTGTAGCCCCCCGGTGGCACAGCGGTATGTCTGCGGACTTACAACGCTAAAAACCGGGTTTCGATACCCGTGGTGGGCAGAGCACAGACAGCCCATTGTATAGCTTTGTGCATAAATTCAAACAAACAAACAAACAAAATGCCCCTGTAGTGCACGAAAAAAAGGGTAATTAGAAAAGTTAAATAAATGTCACCTATGAGTAATCATACATAAATTTTTTGAAATAAACAAATTTCAGTTACGTCATTCCACTTTTAATTTTATTAGGAAAGTTTCTTGTTTGTTGTTAAGCGAAAAACTACACATTAGGCTATCTGTAACCAGATTTTTAGGGCTTTAAGGTCTTAGACATACTGTAAGTCACCAGGAAAGAATTACGCACATGTTACAGTGCAAGAATAAAGAACAACTAAACTTTGTAATGCTTTAGCTATATCAGGTCAAAAAACACTATTATGATTTCTGATACAAAGCAGCATCTAATGACCCGTCATATGATTTTAAATGGAAATAACTGGTCTTTCAGACTACTCTCGTAAGAAAGTATTTACTAGAGGTATTTCAATGTGGTATGGAGTACGATCACTACAAACTGCAAGTTTATCCTGTACGTATTTAAAACCATAATGTTAATTGGGTCCTAAGGCAGCATCGATTACTCCTCTGAAAACAAGCTGTCTCCAAATTATTTTTAGTGTCTGGAGTCACTATATGGAATACGTTGCATCTTCCTTGAGAGGTAAGTCCAGTCAGTGATAGGCCTTGTTATTTGATTAATATTTCAGAAAGGAGTTGACATCACAGTTTTAAGCAGGATATTCTAAAAACCATTGAAGGGCGTTTCAGTACCCAACGTACTTTAGTAAGAAGATTTAAAATATATGTTACCTCTGTAGTAAATGTAATCGAAAATTGAAACTTTACTGGTCAAATCAGCATATGAGGAATCGTCATACAATGTGAAATTTAAATAATTTGCCGTTCAGTTTACACTCAAAGATGAATATATGGTAGATTTTACAGTGTGTTTTAATGTTTATTATGTTTCCAACGGTTCTAGGGATTGTCCTAAGCAGATCAAAGTCCCTGGATTCACAGCTATGGAACTTTGCATGGTTGGGGGTAGGGACGGGTAATGGAATGGCTATCGTGAACATTGGTTTCATTCTTTATTGTTCTGTCGAAACTAAATTACGTGCTTGGCAAGTACATAGACTAATTATATTGGTGTATCTCCAAGTTATCAATTACACTGAAGTCTGGGCTAATTACCCTAGTACGTGCCAGCATAGAGGTTCGAAGGATGTGGTCCCCATAATGCTACCATCATGGTGGAATAGACTGACTGGCTTCCATTTGTCCAAAGAATATTTGCAAAAGTGAAGCATCCATGGTGAAAAGTGTTTTGTTCCAGACGTGTTTTACATTGACCGTGATATATCATAATTAAAGAAAGTTAATTAGGTTTTTTTTTGGATAAATTGGTTTCTATAATTATTTTATTCAGTATATTGCTGAGTGTTTTTATCACGTCAGTTTTGAACCACTCGTTTTGACACCGTCCTCAGATTCTTCACTGTAGTAGAACGCCGTCTACCAAGACCAAGCTTAAACAAACCTAAAGCACAAAATATTCTGTATGCACAGTTTTGCGATTTAACAGATATGTCATAAAAACCGGTTTAATTTTTTATGGTTCTGTTGGAGCTGCTATGACTCCAGTTTCTTCGGCCACGTTTTGTATTTTTATGGTTCTGTTGGAGCTGCTATGACTCTAGTTTCTTCGGCCACGTTTTGTATTTTTATGTTTCTGTTAGAGCTGCTATGACTTCAGTTTCTTCGGCCACGTTTTGTATTTTTATGGTTCTGTTGGAGCTGCTGTGACTTCAGTTTCTTCGGCCACGTTTTGTAGTTTTATGATTCTGTTGGAGCTGCTGTGACTTCAGTTTCTTCGGC